>NW_024386873.1:260000-355000 GCF_900408965.1 Simochromis diagramma
GAAGGGTAGGAATGATTCTGACACTTTTTGCTCAAATGTAAATAAAAGCTGAGCATTTTTCCCACAATAATGCCTCTTGCACATCATCTCGTTTCCTTTTGGGAGACACTTGTGTCATTTCCAGTCAAAAAACAACTTGCTGGTTGCAGAAAAGTCACTTTAAGTCGTCCGGTGAGCGGACGACTTAAACACACAAACTCGATGTAATGGACGTGTTCATACTGACGATGATATACAATAGGGTGGAGGCAGATGTAAAAAGACACGGGGGGGCTCCAAAAGTTACGGAGAAGCAAAAGACGCCGACGACAACGAGGCACAAAGAGGAACGCGGAGCAAAGCGAGGAAAACGAGCTAACAATGGCTAACAGTACAAAAGTTGATAACATGCGAGAGACGAGGAAAGAAATCAAAGAAGATCTGAATAACCTGAAGGCCGAGATGTCACACAATGTCATCGTGGATATCCGTCATCACGCCACGAGGTTAACTGAAGCAGAACGACGTGTGAACGAACTTGAGACAGTGGACCTGAGAGATGCGCTAACTGTCTGGACCAGCAGAAAACTCTGCAGACCAACGTCACGGACCTGAAGGAAGAGGAACAATCTCCGTATGTATGGAATTAAAGAAGGTGCTGAGGGGAATGACGTGATGGCATTCATTAGGAACTTCATAAAGAAAGAACTTGCCCTTCCTGAAGATGAGGATTTGCAGATTCAGCGCGCTCACCGATCACTGGGACCAAAGCCGCGACGCACAGCAATTACCAGGTCTGCTCTGGTTAGTTTTCAGAGCTGTGACAGAAAAGACAAAATCCTGAGAGCAGCTCGGGCTGAGAACATTTCTTACGAGGGCAAAACTGTCACATTTACACGACGTACCGACTGAGACTCACAACAAGCTCAAAGAACACAAGGACATTAAGAAGAACAAAGAACAAAACATTTCCAGACACCGCGCCCAGCCAAACTGAGAACTGATTGGAGAGCGGTCCACGCCTGTACCAGAGTCATCAGAAGCGGCGGAGGATATGAAGAAGCGTGGTTACGCGGTGGAGATGCCGCGCTGCGGGGACGTCAACAAGTTCTCACCCGAAGCGCACACTGGGAGAAGACGGATCGCTCGCACTCTGTCTGTGGAAGGCTTCGTGGATTTCTCAGACAACAACTATCTTGTGTTGCGTCCCTGGACTCAGTGGCCAAAATGCCTGTTTTTGCTTTTCTGTAGGTCCTGTTTCCTAATCTCAGTTTATTATAACAGAGGAAGACGTGTTTAATCTCTCTATTACAGCTTATTTAAGACTAAGAAATGCCTCGACCGCGTGCTGCCATTGAGCGCTTTGGTCCCGTAACGTGTTTACTTTTTACTTTACACCAGTTTTTCGTGTGAGACCTGTGCCATGGAAAACAGACTAAGCTGATCAGCTGATCAGGACTGAGAGAGATGCTTAAAATGTTCAGAGAAGAGAGAAAGCTGCTGGATGCAGCCATGGAGCTCCTACATGCAGCTGGACTTTTCCTCCAATGTTGTGAGAGTGGACGCCACAGAGTGACGGAGCAATGTACAGCCGGGAGTCAGGGTGACCTCTGTTCAGTTTCTCTGCTTAGTTTGTTCTTATAGTTCTAACTGTGTTCAGAGCGTCGACAGACGTGCTTGGAAACACATGTATGAGTAACCACATTTTGAGTGGCAGTTACTATAGTAACGACAAGCCATGATGTCACGTGACTGCAGCCATCTTTGATGCTGCGCTCTCAGAGGACTCACTGACATCATCGTGTGTGTGTGTGTGTGTTCAGTCTTCTGCAGGGTGTACACTCCGGATCATTCCTACGTCACCATCAGGAGCCGTCTGTCCTGCCGGGTTGGAGAGATTCTGGCTCTGGTCAAAGAGAAGCTCCAGTACAGCGAAGACCAGCCGGTCCTGCCGGGAAACCTCATACTGGTGGCCGTGACGTCAGCCGGAGGTCTGCGCACACACGCGCGCACACACACACACACACACACACACACACACACACACAGCTCTGTCTGTGTGTTATTAACGGCTGTGTTGTGTGTTCAGAGAAAGCCGTGTTTCGTCCCAGCGACGAGGCCGTCTTCACCACGCTGGGAGTCAACACTCACCTGTTCGCCTGCGAACCCTCCGAACTCGACTCGCTGGTGAGGATCTGATTGGTTCATGGTTGTCATTGAAACAAAGGTTACCCAAACATGCACACGTGCAGCTGATTCCTGTGCATCCAGCTGCACACGAGGACCTTTCTGCAGAGCTTTAACTTTGCTGCTATCACCTGATGTCTAACCGACCAATCAGGACACAGTAGCAGCTTGCTGGGGCAAGTCTCACTCCCTCTCTCACATCTTCTGGGATTCTAATGAGATAATTTCCTGTTTCCTCAGCTTCCTCTTCCTGAGGAGATCCACTGGACGCCGGGCGACAGCAAACTCCACGACATGTCGGCAGAGGAGGTGGCCAATCAGCTGGTGGTGTTCGACTGGGAGCTCTTCAGCTGCGTGCACGAGGTCTGAGTGCGCCGCAGGATTTGAAGGCTGTTCTGTCTCAGTGACGCAGCTTCAGCCCACAAACGAACAAACGCACGTCTTCTTCGTTGGTGTCTCCTGCAGGTGGAGTTTGTGTGTTACGTGTTTCACGGAGAGCAGTCGCGCTGGCGCCCCCTGAACCTGGAGCTGGTACTGCAGCGGTGCAGCGAGGTGCAGCACTGGGTCGCCACGGAGATCCTGCAGTGTCAGTCGCTGCCGAAGAGGATCCAGCTGCTCCGCAAGTTCATCAAGATCGCAGCGCTGTGAGTCCACGCACGAACACGCCACGCACACGCACAAAACTGAGTTAATGAGGGGACTCAGGAGAGGAGCTGCGCCCCCCTGAGATCATGAGGCAGTCCGCTCTTCTTCTTCTGTGGTAGGTTTAAAGATGAGCGTCTTCTTCTGTGTTTCAGCTGTAAGCAGCAGCAGGACCTGCTGTCCTTCCTCGCCGTGGTTCTGGGTCTGGACAACCCGGCCGTCAGCAGGCTGAGGCTCACCTGGGAGGTAGGACGCCGTGTGTTCTCCAGCAGAGGTGTTAGAGCTGTGCAGTCCTGAACCGGAGGTTACCACGGTGACCCTGTGGTAACCTCCGGTTGCTTTGGTAACATGTTTCCAGAGCGGCTGGCGAGTGGTTGCTGGGGGTTCTCTGCTGCAACAAAAGCCCCCGTGCAGGTTGCCGCTGTTGCCTGTGCTTTGCACGAAGGACTCCAACTTTTCTGCAACTGTTTTTGAAGCGGTGGAAAAGTTGTACCTTCCCACTACAACCAGCAACTTTCACTTCCGGTCAGCACTCATTAGGAAACTTTGCAGCGCAGCGCCTTCTGCCTGACCGACTCCCTGCCGTTTGTCCATATTTCACCCGTCGCGCTGACCGTGTGAAGCACTGATAAATGTGTGTCCATGTGTCCGTCAGTGTCTCACTGCTGTCCTCTCCGTGTGTGCAGGGTCTGCCGGGGAAGTTCAGGAAGCAGTTTCAGCAGTTTGAAAGCATCGCGGTGAGTCACACGTTTTTATCTCTAATGCTTTCTGACCCGAGTTAGAACGATGACGCTCTGACCGCCACGCTGTCCCACAGGACCCGTCCAGGAACCACAAGTCCTACAGAGACCTGATCACCAGCCTGAGGCCTCCGCTGATCCCCTTCACTCCTCTGCTGCTCAAAGGTGAGCCTGCACGCTGACATCAGCACATTACCAGGCGTGACAGCGGCGTCTGCGGTGCTTCAGTAACGCTGAGGTAACTACTGATGAATCACTACAGGTTTGACTGCAGGATTTAGCTGAATCTATGAAACTGAGGAAAGCTGAAAATCAGGAAGTCAAACCTTCTGGAAGTCTTCCAGTATTCCAGTTCTCAGACTCAGCGCGGACTCTGAGAGATAAAAAGCATTTTTAATGGAAGTGCAGGAACCCCGGAGACGATTTTCTTCTTCAGTGTTCAGGACGTTTGGTTTGTTTCCCTCTGCTGATGAAACTCGCTGCAGCTTTCTCCTGGAATCAGCAGCACGAGGTAAACACACCCAGGTCCACCAGTTCACTCATCGATCGTCCATAAATCGCTCTGATTGGTCTTCTGAGACTCGCACGCCTCCAGCTGTGGACCACAGCGGCTAGCTGCACCTCGCTAATTAGCACCTTTGGCTAATCAGCTCTGTGCTGCTGTTAACCTGCCACACACACACACACACACACACACATACATACATACATACATACATACACACACACACACACACACACACACACACACACACACACACACACACACACACACACAGCATGCCTCTCACTGTGTGTGTGTGTGTGTGTGTGTGTGTGTGTGTGTTTTAAGAAGTAAAAAAGTTAAACGAGATGAAAGACAGAAAAACTGGAGCGAGGACGACTTCAGAACCAACGAAGAAGAGGACTCTTTGAAGTGTCTGAACCTGTGTGTGTGCTGCCTTTAGCTCTCTGTCTCCATGGTAACAGAACCATAGAGATGGAAGTGAAGAGTTAAAATCAGGAATCTGGGATTACAGCTGATATTTTTGGTTTCCCTCGGCGCCCCCCTGTGGTGATGACAGCGCTGCACATTAACACGTGATCGATCGCTGTCCCGGTTTCTTTGTTTTGGTCGTTTGTTCTTTCATTTTTGTATCTTCCGTTTTATGTTATTTGTTTTGTTTTTCTCTCCTCTGTTAATATGTTGCTTTAAAAACACGTCTCACTGACTGCAGTTCGTTTGATCGTTGTGCGCATCACTGATTCTGTGTGTTTGTGTCCTCGACTCATCGCCGGCTGACGTCTCGTTTTTTCCTGCCAGACTTGACGTTTCTTCATGAGAGCTGCAAAACGTTTCACGGTGAACTCGTCAACTTTGAGAAGATGGTGAGTGGCGTCACGCTCGCACCTGAAAACCAGCTCAGAGTTTAAATGTTGTGATTCAGACACTTTGGGTCGCGGGACGAACAGGATAAACATTTATTGAACGTACTAAAATGAAATGTTTTTGAAGATAAATACGAATAAAAACAGACGAATATTTTTCCAGAATAAATAAACTGAAACTTTTTAAGATTTTGGTCCAGTCAAAATTAGAGAAGTTAGAGATATGAATGTGCTGCAAAGAACAACTAAATACAATTTGTGTCCTTTTCAGCAAAAGTTAAAATAACAACAAATGAAAACACTGAGTTTTCTTCTGCTTTGGCAACAAGTTGGTTAGTTTGGTGTGAGCTCGTGCGTCGTGCAGATGGTCAGGATGGACCGCAGGTGTTCATCTGTGAGACGACTCCTGTGTTCAGCTTCTCACAGATATGTGCTACCAAACAGGCACCAGGTTCGAGCCGCATGTAGACGGCGCTGCGGCTTCAGGAATGGGGCGAACAAACCGAGCGCCTCGTTACACTGCAGCTGCACGGGTGCAGTTTCCACGTCAATGAGGCGCGAAGCAGCTCCAAATTCTCTTTTTGTGCTTCAAGGTGACCAAAGCGCCGTGCGAACTCACCACAGTGCGCATCTGGGAACAAGGTTGAGCCGACTTGATTCAACATTACTTGGCTACAGGATATGATGGTGGTTATGGTCATGATGTAGATCTCCTCCTGCATCCTGACAATCAGCCTGATTTCACCTCAGTAAGTCACATGATAGGGTGGGGCAACAACGGGTTCACCTAAAACTTTGGCTGATTGTGACCCACACCTCTTTCCACACCTTGGCTCATGTGATTAGGTTCAACAGTGGGCCCATGACCCTCTTGGGGACTCTCCACCCGTTGCTCTTAGAACTGAAGAAGCTTCTCGGATGAAACTTTTTCAAGGAAACTTAAAGAAGTCCTGACACTTTTCTTTCAGAGCTCCTTAGACTACTCAGGCTTTGCCCTCATCTGTGTTTTGTTGGGTTTATCTGTAACCATGTACTTGTACCATGAAAGGCTCTGATGTCAGAATCAACATTTCTCCAGTGGGAGGGGCTAGCTTCACAGTAGCTTTACAGTAGGGTTGTACATCAACAGAAGCTTGACTTGATGTTCCCAGGTAGCCTAGCGCTCGGCGAGCATAGTGAAGTGCTGCATTATTAGTTCTGTAGTTTGTGTGTTTCAGCGTTTCATATCGCCGGGACGTGAATAACAATAATAATAAATCTATATGCAATGATCTCGCGGGCCGGACATAAATGTACGCCGGGCCGGATGTGGCCCGCTCGCCTCGAGTTTGATACATATGCTTTAAGTTGTTTGCTGTGATGAAGAGGAAATAACAGTTACAGCCGCTGCAATTCTTCTTCACTCAAACACTCTCACTTCCTGTTTGTCAGCCTGAAACAGGAAGCACTAAAACTGCAGTTCCTCTGACGTCCAGCAGAGGCAGCAGAGAGCCAGTCCCGTAGACTCTGTGTTAAAATAAACACGTTAACATGCTGATACTCTCAGCAGACCCCACAGTGTCCACACTGCATCACACTGCAGGCATCCATTAATCACAGACAGGAACTGACTCCTCCCCCTCTGTCTGCAGCACAAAGTGGCCGAGATGGTGAGGAACATCAGACGATACAGGAGCAGCCAGCTAGGTAACACGCACACACACACACACACACACACACGCGCACACACACACGCGCACACACGCACACACACACAGTAAAGTTACAAATAGAATAAAGTAAAAGCAGGAAGTCTGCAGCTCTGTGGGGTTTGTCTCCCCCTGGTGGCAGCTTTATCACACTGCAGCCCTGCATCACTAACAGCTGTTTCTTTCTTTTTTTTCTGGTAGCCATAGATACGGAGATGTCTCCCTCCCACCTGCAGACCAAGGCCTACGTGCGGCAGCTGCAGGTGATCGACAACCAGAACCTGCTGTTCGACATGTCTTGCAAGCTGGAGCCCAAAGACACATAGAGGGAGGAAGGTGGAGGAGGAGGAGGAGCTGAGGACGTCAGAGGGAGAGGAAGACAGGACGCCAAGCCTGGACGCTTCAGTCCTCCTCCTCCTCCTCAAACAACACTACAGAGGACTCGAGCTGCGGGTCCAGACTTCACGTTTACACCCTCAGAGGAGTTCTGCTGGGACCCTTCCAGGGACCGGCAGTCCTTGCTCTGCACTCAGAGGCCATTTACCCCTAAAAACTGGGAATTCTCATTCACAGGAACGTTCAGGAAGCTTTCAGGACTGAAAGGATTTGGAAAAGGATTAAAAGTAAAAATAAAGAAAAAGCAGATCTCGCGAGACGAGTATCCGTGAGCCCAGACCATCCAGAACCTGAAGCCTAAACCCAACAACTGTCCTGCATCAGCACGACACTTTGAAGCTGGAGCTGCAGTCAGTCATTTCAAAGCCCAAACACCGAAATTCAAACCTCAGTTTATCTGTTTAGTGGACGTCCGAGCGCCGCGGCACGAAACCCCCGAGTGCTCATCGAGCCAAACATTTAAATGTGAAATCAAATCAGAGTAACCTGTAAATCAGAAAGTGCTGAAACCATACGTGGAGAGAGAAACTCCAAACACGAGTCGGGACTGAATGCTCTCCGACTCCAGGCTCCGCCTCCTGCTTTTCCTCCTGTGGCACTCGACCACTCAGATTGCAGACAATCTGACGGCTGACCTTCAGCCGCTGTGAGCGCCTAAGACGGCGAGAGTAAAGACGTTCCAGGTCTCAGAGCGCCTCGACCACGTGAAATGAGCAGAAGTGTGGAGCTGACAATGGCGGCGTTTCTTTAACAGCCATCTTGGATTCTTCAGCTCTGAGATCCACGAGCGTCCACAGGCTGAGGAGCAGCTGCAGGTGTGGACCCGGTGAAACCGGAGCAGCTCTCCTGCAGGTGGAACTGGTCCAGTTTTCCAAACTCCCGGATACGAGTTTGGATCTCGTGCATTTCATCGAGTTTTCTGTCAGTCAGCCACTTTCTATCAGAGCTTTCCAGAACATTCCTGAACACACCGGACTCTGATGATGCATTCACTGACCATGTCAGACACAGCACGGACACTGTGTGAGGTCATCGCGGTGCGTTTGAGGACGTGTAGATGCTGGTTTTCTACCGTACGACTCCGGAGAGCTCCTCGGTGTTTCAGGACTTTGATGAACGTCAGCGCCCGTCAGCTTTTAAAGGACCACGCCCGTGTTTTTAAACCTCTCGGCTGTCGCTCAGTTGAACGTGGGAATGGGGTCTGTTTCAGGTTCAGTTCTGTTCACTCTGAGGCTCTTATACTGAAAGGGTTTCTAGCGGCTACAGTCTGATCTGAGAGCAGATGAAATGAACCAGTAAAACCAGTGTGTTTTGAGCAGTGCAGACAGGTCAAAGTCCAAATCTGTAATCAGGCTGAGGTGCAGACAAAGTAGAGACATGAGGAAAACCTGAGGAATAAAAGAAGCAGGAAATAAAACAGAAGTGACTGCGACACTTAAAGATGAGCGGCTCTTACAAAGGTCGTGTTCCAGTGACGCTCGAGGAGCAACCACAGTGTTTGTCCTCATGCTGCTTTATGACCGACGTCTTTTCGTGTCATTAATTCAGATTTTCAGTCGTTCTGATGTAAAAAGGAGGTTTGAGCCTGTTCGTGACGCTTAACTGCGAAACTTCAGTGAAGTGTGAAGTTACACACATTTCCAGATAAGCTTCTCTGATCTCATCAAACTAACAATCCTCTGATTCTCTGAACAAAAGTGATTCACACCGATCGATGGAAGGTTTTAGGGTTAAAATACTTCAAGCATCATTAAATATTGAATAATTCATCTCGCATTAATCGAGCCGTCTTGGCGGCTCTGGCGCAACGTCGCGCTTCGTGGTGGTTTCTCAGTGTGCGGCGGCGTTTTGTCCGGTTAAACTGAGGATAGGTCCCGCCGGTGACCCGGAGGAGCGCTCTTACGACGATTAAAACCTCGTCACAAACCTGCGTCCACACCAGGTTCACTCACTAGCCGCAGGTTTTACTTATCTTTGGGCGAGCTGATTCTGGCCCTCGGGCCGTATGTTTGACACCGTGCTGTAAAACCTGAAGTTGGTACGATGCTCGGAGTTTATCAGCTTCTTTCTCTCTACCCAGAATGCACCTCTCCTCTGAGGGTCGGGAATCCTTCGAGCTGAAGGAAAACACGGGTCTGGTCCTTTAAGAATGCTGCTGGTCGTTGGCTGATTGGACTGATGATCACGTGACAGCCGATCGGCTGCGCTCATGCCGATGTCACGGACACAGAGAAGTGGGCGGAAACACTTCTTCGCTCAACACTTGGATCTAACTGCTGTCACACCGACCAACCAATCGGCTTTAAGGAAGGACCCCTGACCGCCCTCACAGAGCTGCCCTCCCTTCGGTTGACTCGGCGCATCGGGGTGGTCGGGGTCCATGGCAATAAGAGTAGTGGCGGGAAGCGAAGCCGGTCGGTCAGCGCATGGCGTCAACGAAGCACTTTGGCGAACCTCAGGGCTCAGAGACACACAGAGGTTTTGTTTACTCCTTTTCTTGCTTTCAGTAGAGTTCAGTTCAGTTGTGTTGCAATTGGTTGGTTCTGTGTTTGTACAGCTGATCACACTTCAGTCATATTTACTCCAACAACAATAATAATAATAATAATAATAATAATATTAATAATAATAGAATCTACAGAGCTGTTGTTTTTATGCTGTGAGCACCGCCAGGCCTGAGCGCAGACGTTTACCTTCTGAGTCAAAGAGCCGCTCACCTGACGCCAAAGAAGAAGAAAGTCAGTCTGAAGTCCTTCTGCTCAATTTTTAATGGCCTGCGGGTCAGGTGGTACAGAAGGTTAGACCCTGGACAGGTTAGACCCTGTCCAGGGTCTAACACAACAGGTGATAAGATGTACTACAATGTAAGGAGTGCTCTGACACGTTGATAAATATGTTTTTTTAGGCTACACCATCGTATACCGCCCGCCGCTCTTTGCCCACAGAGTGAATGTCCTACGTGTCCTCTGTGGGCCTCCGTAGGCGGGCTGCCCGAAGCACACCTTGCCGACCGTCGAGACAAAAGGACAAAAGGCTGACGCCTTCTTCTTTCTTCAGTTCACGTCGAGTTTTTAAAAAATCTGATTCCCAGGAAAAGACTTCCAGACGTCCGTGCTTGCTTCTCTCAGCCGAATCCTCGATTGTGAGGACGGTCTCAGTGATCTGAGGCGTGTCTCATTTTCACTCTCTCTCCTTTTTCTGATCCGGACACTTTTTGTTACTTTCCCTTATCGCCTGGACCCTTTCAGGGGAACGTAACAAAATCATCAAGTTTACAGCATCCTTCAGTCTGAACAGAAGGTTGTTGGAGATGGAAGACGTTCGGGAGCTGGAAGTCTTTTCCTGCTGCGTCATCACGTTTTTCTTTGACTCGGTCTGATGAGCCCGATCTCTTTGTTGGACTGAAGCTTCGCTGCGTCAGGGCGGCTCAGCTGAAAATGTGTAAATGGTTTGAAAACGTTCTTTGTGCTCAGCTCTGGTGGTCAGTGAGACTTCTTCATTCTCCATCTGTACCATAACATCCTGTTTATGAAAGCGAGGCCGGTCCCGTCCAGAAACGAGTCCTCAGCACAGCCCAGAGCTGCTCGTACCTCTGTGAGTCCCGTTCACTTAAACCGGGCTTTTGGGAAGAACCTGGTGGTTTAAGCACTGAGTAATGCCTCATTTTCACTCGTCAAATTGATGCTTTTAGTCCCAGCTTGACCGTGCAGGACTTAAACTGAGATTCTGGACCGGACGAGAGCTTCAAAACGTCTTCAGCTCAACAAGACCTTTTATCCAATATGGAGCTCCGAGGAATGCAAGTTTGAATTTTCAGTAACACGTTTGTGTTTCCCAAAAAATGAGACAGAAATCCTGATTGAAGAAAAGTTCATTTGAGGTTTAAGTCAAACTCTGAATTTCACTATTTGAGAGATAAAAACTTTACAAGAAGTCCGAATGTCCAACAGCAAACCCAAGAAAGCAAGTCTGACTAAAGCTTCAGTGCTTTTTCATGGCTTCAGTAAAGGCATAAACGACAGGAGTTGAGGTGGCCTGCAAAGTGGCTTGCAGATTTGCAGAAACTGCTGGTCACTGTAGGAGAACAGGCGGTGTGCTGGGATAGCTATCTGAGCCTGAACGTTGTATTCAGTCGTTCTCACTCGTCAGAAATCAGAGCCAGACAAAGTTCGCAGGTTTGTTTCAGTTCCCCAGAAAACAAGTTTTAAATTCAAATACTCAAATTAGAAATTCAAGTAGAACCTAAACGCTGCCATTTGAGTCTCAACTTCCAAGAAAATGAGTTTTAAACTGAAGAAATTTGAAGTTCAATGGATGATGACTCAGAATTCGCAAGTGTGCTCTCTCAGTCTCGAATCCCAACAACAACACGTTCAACGTTTGAACTATAAAATGTTCCCAAAAATCGGAGGTCCAGAGCAGCTCCCTGTGATTTGCGTTGTTCCCTCCAGAGTATTTGATATTAAAGGTCTTGTCGAGGCGGCGGCGGTTTTGGCGGGTACAAAGTGTGAAACCCAGCGAAGATTACTATTAGATCATCACTAGTCTGCCGGTGGCTCTCTCAGGACCACTTCCTGGGTGTCAGGCGCTCTATCGTGGATCCCACCGTCGTCCCCGGCAGAAACAGATGTCCTGAGTCTCGACTCTACCCTGATTTAAGCTAACCTCATCTCGCACATTTCTGATCTCACAACCTCCTGCAGCAAACCTTCCTGTTTCACTGACCAATCACGGTTTCTGCCTGCACTTCGCTGGGATCCATGATTCTGGAAGGCGGGCGGCCTCTTGGGTCGAGGCCGTCTGCGCTGTCGCCTGAACAAAAACACTGAAAAAATTAAAGTGTACATATTGCATCCGTGTAAATAGGAAAATACTAACGGAGACTATATTTTATGTATGAGCGGAGAGAGAGCAGCACTAACTCAAGGAGAAACTTTAATTTGGTGTTTTCTATTTGTAAAAGTGAGATAAAGTGTAAAGTGATGACAGAAAGAAATGAATCTGACTTTATGAATTGTACAGTTAACGCCTCAGTTTGATCGTTCTGTTGTTTTCTATCTAAAGCTTTGGGTTCTTTTTGTTTCTTCTTTTTTTGTACATAAGTGGTTGTTTACATCGATAACGAGTCCTTATTTCTGTGAACGTCAGACAGACGATGTCAGTGGAGCAGAGGTCTGATGGGGGCGGGGCTCGGAGGGATGGCATCGTAACACAAAACACTCAAAGATTTTCATGTATGGTTAAACAGCACTTTAATAATAATATAAAAATAATAAAATATGACATTTGCAGTTTTACAGGAAAAAATGTAATCGTTAGATTTTATTTTAGATTTCCAGAAATAAGAGAACAACAATAAAAATAATTTGATTTCAAGAATGAAGTTTTTCTGTTATAACTGATCGTTTTAAAAAGTCAAAATGTCACATGAAGTTTGTATAATAAGAAACATTATTAATATTATAAATATTAATTTGTGGAACTTCTGAGAATAGGGTTGAAAGTGGTTAAGATTTTCTCAGGGTTCAATATCATGAGATAAATAAATGAACTTTATCACATTACATGAAAAAAGTGAGAAAGTCATTTTAAAAAAGTTTTATTACACAAAGTAATTTTAAGCTGAAAATTAGCTTTCATTTTTTGTGAGTTTTAGAATTATTATAACTAATAATTATGCAATTTAATGATTTAAAACGTGACGTTCTAATACAGTGGTCCCTCGCTGTAACGCAGTTCACCCGTCGCTGCTTTGTTTCTCTTCTTCTTTTACAGCACCTTGTGTTCTGTGTCCTGATTGGCTGTAGACCACTGCCAATCACTCTCCTCCGTGCCGTGTCTCCTGTACAGTGTTCAGCTTGTCACATTTACATAGATCTTCAATCCCAGCAGTGTGACTCTGCGGTGCTGTACTGTATGTTTGCTTTCTCCCCAACAAACACAAAGGCTCCTGTGCGAGCACCCAGAAGGCAGCGGAAGATGCTAACCATCGCACAAAAAGTTGGACTTCTGGACAGGCTAAAGGACGGTGGAAGTTACCGTATTTTTCTGATTATAAGGCGCATTAAGCGAAACAAAACAGTCAGAAAAGTCAAACTTTACTCAACTCGTTCTTCTTGCTTCCTCCACTTCCGTACTATTGATTCATTAATGCTGATTCTGTGGCAGCTGCTCTGTTCCTGTTTTCTGGACCTGAAAAGAGGCTTTGAAAACATTCTGTAATGCTGGACTTATTTTTCTACAAAGGTTTGAACTTTCAGAGTGTTTAAACAAGAGGAAAGTGTGAAAAGTTGGCTACTTCGCCTATCGCGGGTTATTTTTAGAACGTAACTCCTGCGATAAACGAGGGACGACTGCATTACAAAACTGTGACTCTGTTCTTGAAATAATTTGTGTATAATTGTACAAAGAGAAGCGTCAGACTGGACGGACGTTTCACAGCGAAATTACAGTTTTATTTGTAATTTTTAAATTCATTGTATTACATTATCATGGAACAGGAGTCGTTCAAGAGCAAGTTTCAAATTTTTAAAATATATTAAGTAAAAAGCTGAACCATTAAAAAAAATTACAACCCACAGCTTCCATACTGTTGTGAAAATATGATTTTAATTGTATATCATTGAATTAAGCTCATAATTATTAATGTTACGGTTCAGGTTGTTCTCGTTACTGTTTCCTATAATTACAACATTACACATACGAACTCACTCTCTCTCTTCTTGCTTGAACCTTTTGTCATATTTGTTCCATAAAATGAAAACACTCAGATTATTTGTATTACTGCACTTTATCTCGAGATGTTTAATTGTTACACATCAAATGTTAAAGCAGAGAGAAGACGAGCGTAGAGAGGCTGTGGATAATTCCACTGATTGGAGAGCTATTGATTAGGTAGCTCTGAGGGGAGGGTTGAAAGTAAAACCAATCAGCTTTAGGCCCCGCCTCCCGCAGACCTGCGCTCCCTCTGCTGTCACACTACAGACACTGAAATAAAACCTCTGGACAACAACACAAAGCCTCGTCACTTCCTGTTGGTGTTCTTGTATTAGTCATTAGTCCTCGGTGGGGTCTCTGTGAGCCTCAGCTCAGCTGATTAATAGTAACTAATGTAATGATGGCAGCTAATATAAAATTATAGAGACAGACGTGTTATCGTGTGAGGAGCAGTATTCTGTTTGTTTTTGTAACAGGACACTGTTGATCCACAGGGTGGAATATGATGTCGGCCCACCGTGTGCAGCTGGACGTCTCCTGGAAGGATTTCCTCAGGTTCAGGAGTGTTTATGGGGAGTGTTGATCATCCTTCCAGAAGCACATGTGTGAGGTCACACTGATGTTGGAGGTGAGGTCAGGACTCTGTGCAGGCCGGTCCTCCCGCACCAAACCGGCTCGTCCGTGTCCTTATGGACTTTTCTTTGTGCACTGGTGTGCAGTCATGTGGGAACAGGAAGGAGCCATCCCCACACTGGTCCCACATACTGGGAACACGAAGGTGTCCGCAGTGTCTCGGTCTGCTGAAGCACGGAGACTCCTGAAGAACACCCCACACCATAACCCCCCTCTACCAAACTTTACACAGCGCAGTCAGACAAGTACCGTTGTCCCGGCAACCGCCAAACCCAGACTCGTTCGTCCATCGCCAGATGGAGAAGCGTGATTGGTCAGTCCGGCGAACACGCTGACACTGCTCTAGAGTCCAGCGGCGTGTTCTACACCACTGCATCAACACTTGATGATGTAAGGCTTGGATGCAGCTGGTCACCATGGAAACTCAAAACTTGTTGAGCTCATCTGAAGGCCATGTGACGTTCGGAGGTCTGTATCTGTTGGCTCTGCAGAGCCTACGACAGCAGCACGCTGGAACAAGCTGAGCTCCTGAGAAGCAGTCTGCATGCTAGATGCTCGAGTTTATACACCTGTGACCATGCAGGTAAATGATACACCTGAATGCAATGATTTGGATGGGAGAGTGAATTTTTAGACAATATAGTGTCTGTCCAGATGTTCAGAGTAAAAGCTGTGCAAAATAATTATTACAAATTCTGCCATAACCAGTGCCCTCACAGTTAACCTTCACTGAAACAGCGCCGATCACTCGTTAATGTTTACTGTCTGCCTTTCAGTGAAAAAATAAAAAATACTCGGAATAAATGGTACAAAGTCATCAGCTTCTTCCTGCAGCATCCTGTACATTGCTGCCATCTCGTGGCTGCAGTTTGTTACTGGCTCTGAGCTGCTGGGAAACCTGAGCCTTGTAGATGATCCTGGTCTGGATGGAAACCAGCATGATAGGCCAGCTCCATCCTGCCAGCCACACACGGTCGGAGGAGCTTGGAAAGAAGTGATTGGACGTCTTCAGTATGGTTTCACCTCTGATGAGAGGTCTGCTCAAAACTTCAAAAAGCTCAGTCACTTTCTTTCCGAGCTGCTTAGACTAGCATGACCACAGCCGACACAGCACCTTTGTTTCTATATGTCGAATCCCTTCATGGTATTGATCGTGACCCATGCTGCACAAGGCTTTTAATTCAGATGATTTTTTATTTTATAAATATTAAATTGAGGTGTAAGTTTCTGTTTCTGGCCTCACAGAGCAGCCAGCACCAGCACAGGATTTCAGAGAATATGACTTATTACTGTAGAATAACCTCAAATGTCTGCAGTAGTAATACTGCAATAATTATTATAATTAATAGATATTTCTACTTATTTCTTACTTACTGAAGTATATTCAGTGTTTTTTTGCTGCTTCTTTGTTTTTGTTTTTTAAGTTGCACCACATGCATATGAATACTGTGTCCTGGTTTTCTGATTAGCAACGATCACCTGACATTGAGCAGGTAACAGCTGGTTGAACAGCCACACTGATCATTTTACTGCAGCTGAAAGAATCTGGAGCGTTTTTAACTCTCAGGTCAGCCTGCCCTCTGGGGAAGATTTGAACCTGAAGTTAAGACAGACAGCAGTCCTGTGGGGATAGTGGGACTCTGTGGGTCAGTGAAAGCAAAGAAGAGGTCTCACAGCTGTGGCTCTGCAGCTCCAAGTGCATCACAGTATAAGAGCATTAGCAGGTGGAGTGTGTGCGTGATCAGGGGGTGTGTGTTTTCATTTCAGCTGATAGGATCCTTTTGTCCCCTCCTCAGGACTGTTGACCCGACGGCGTGCCCCTTGGGAGGAGGGTGATTTCCATCCCTGATTAGGATAAGGTTTATATTTAGGGTCAAATTGGGGGAAGGGTGAAGGTTGGAGCTTTGGATTAAAGACTCGTACAGAAGCGAGTGCGATTTCAGTTGTTATATAACAATCGCCCTCCCTTATGTAAGAATCGCACCTCTTCAACTTACAGAGCAGCAACGGAAAACTGCGGGGCGACCGTGGCTCAGGGGGTTGGGAATCGCATCTGTAACCGGAAGGTTGCCGGTTCGATCCCTGGGCTCTCTGTCCTGGTCGTTGTGTCCTTGGGCAAGACACTTTACCCTACTTGTCTACTGGTGTTGGCCAGAGAGGCCGATGGCGCGATATGGCAGCCTCGCTTCTGTCAGTCTGCCCCAGGGCAGCTGTGGCTACAACTGTAGCTCCCTCCACCAGTGTGTGAATGTGAGAGTGAATGAATAGTGGTATTGTAAAGCGCTTTGGGTGCCTTGAAAAGCGCTATATAAATCCAATCCATTATAAAACAGCGTCGAGGAAAGGATAAAAGGAAACGGTATTATTACGAGTTCACAGATTTCTAACAATCAGCATCCGGGGCTGCAGTTCCTCTAATGACCAGCAGAGGCTCCAGCAGTGAATGAACAGCACGGTTTATTCAATAAGACTTGACTTGTATGATCTACTGCAATATGAAGCGCCTTGAGGCAACTGTTGTTCTGATTTGGAGCTGTATAAATAAAACTGAAAAATTGAAATCAGACAAGACAGAGACAGAAAAGTGTTCAAGGAGCTCAGAGATCAGAAGGTTCAACACAGGCAGAAACAACAAACCCTAGATAACAGATATCACAGCGGGGATTTCAGCAAAGATGACGGTTAATGACGTGCAGCGCTGGCGTTCAAGCACCTGGGAAGTGGGGAAAAAAGAGCTCAGTGCATCATGGGAATGCCCCAGCAGCACTGCAGTGTAACTCAGGGAGGATTCAGGCCTAACTGTGGGCTTCAGCAAAAAGGAAAGGCTGATCTTAGAAGCAGATGTCTGTCTGCTGAATCCAGACTGGGAGCTGGTTCCAGTCTGTGATGTGCTCGTTATATAAAACAAGTATAAATGAATTTAAAATGCTGCAGCTGCTTTAACCCTGACACACACCAAGAAGAGAGCGCACATTACTCTGATTCTCAGCTCCTTCCACTCACGTCCTGCTAAATATAGAGAAAAATGCAATGCCCCACTTTTTGTCTCTAAGTCTCTCGATGGTATGGGCCCAAAATATATCAGGGGTATGACTGCTGAGCTGGGTAGGTGTCTCAGATCCGCAGGGTCGGGTCAGCTTGTGGTGCGCAGAGTTCAAGCCAAACATGGTGAAATGGCTTTTAGCCATTAAACTGCTGCTGCTTGAATCAGCTCCACAGTCAGCACAGCTAACCTGAACATAACATATTTATGTTTATGTATTTATGTCTACATCTTTCTCTCTGCTTTTGTAACTGACCCTCTGCTTGATGATGATCTACAATCACTGTTTGATGATTTTAGAGATAAAACTGTTAAATGTGCATGAAGACATTTTGTAGTTACACACAATAAGATATTTTTAACCCCCCAAAAAGTGACTAAAGGAGGTCTTTTAAAGTGGAGAGTTTTTATTAAAGTTTGCAGTTTTAGAAGAATGTTTGCTGATTGAGGACATTTTGGATGGTTATGGAAAAGACACAGGTCCCCACAAAGACAGGTAAACAAAAACACACACACACATAAATATCTGTCAACAACTGACACAGATTTGGACCCACTGTGCACACACACACACACACACACACACACACATATATATATTTCTGGAGCCCCTCCCCCGCGGAGAAGCCTTTAAATAGAGCCGCTCTGTGGAGTTGTGGCCTTGGTGATCGCATCCCCACCGCCAGCAGATCGTCTCCACAAGTTCTTCTCCCATCCCAGAACCAAGGTAGCTATCAAACACAGATGCACACGTACGCAGCAGATCACATTTTTATTTGATGAGCAACTTTCTCCTAATATTAAAAAGATGTTTTACAAAACATTTTCAAACTCATACATTTGATGAAATATCTTAAGTTTTGGTATAAAATCAGTCAAAATATAAAATTTAAGCTTCCAGTTAAAATCTGATCTGCACAGAAACTTTACAGCTGATAAAAAAATAATCCACTTTTATATGATATCTGCGCCTTCACAGACTAAATATGATAAAATTATTTAGTGACATCGTGTGTGGGATTCTCGTTTTGTTGGCTTCTTTTCTCCTTCTTTTTGAAATGACTTCAGTCTTGCAAAACTTTGCAACTTTGCAGCTCGCTGCACTCTTGGTGTCACAGCTCTGCTAATGTGATATGAAGGTGCAATTAAAAACCAAAAAGTAATGGAATCAAATCAATGCTACTATAACTCGATTTTTTTTTAACTGGAACTTTCCAAACATGCCCACCGGGGACAGAACTTACAGAGTGTCTTTGACTTTAAACATAATGCTCTCCTCAGCCTCATATTATTCCCACAGGCAGAGAGACACCACATCAGACAGATTTATGGTCAGCTGTTAGAAACTAGTGAATTTCTAACAGTAAAGTTTGAACTTGTCTTAAAAATGTTCAGTTTAATGAACTCAGTTTAGGGAAAACATGTCAAAGGAATAATGAATGTTTTAAAAATGTTTATTATGTCGCAAGTCTGCAGCAGAAATCTGCAGTTTAAATCTGGTAAAAAATGAAGCGTTAAATTGGTGATGTAGGAGCAGCAAATGTTTTTTCTCTGACCGTCTCTCCAGCTGTTTCCTTGTGCACGAACGAGCTGCGAAATCAGTGTTTCACAAACCAAAAACACGTTTTTTCATCAGAATTCTTGTTTTTAGTTTGACGGGCCTGTTGGAGGTTTTTGTAAATTTTCAGCAAATAAAATAATTTCTGCATATCGAGGCTGAACTTTTAAAACCTCAGAGCACATTACAATCATGACATCTTTAAAGCTGAAATTTTAGCCTCAGAGGTGTCAGATATCAGGGTCTCACTTAGTTCACTGAAATCTCAGATTATCAGACTCATCTTTACGTGGCCAAGTTTGTGCAGACAAGGACTATTTTTAAATATGCATATATGCACAATGAGAACATTTTCTGGAGGTATAAAAATGCTGAGAGCAGCTGTTCTCTAACAGCAGGCCGTCCCACCTGCTCTCAGCTGCTGTCGGCGTCACGCCAGCAGATTCCGGCGGGCAGTAAAATTAGCAGCGGGGCCTCCGGCACGCCGAGGCTTTGTCCAGAGTTATGAGCAGGCTCAGATTCGAGCGGCGGTTGCTACGCCGGGAGAAGAAGAAAATGTGGTCCAGGAAGCTCAGAGGCAGCTCTGGTTTCACATCAGGGGGAAATTTAATATCGGCAGCTCTCACTGAGCTGTGACTGAAGGAGACGATGTGATGAGATGTGTCAGGATAAAGCAGACACACCTGAGAGGGAGGAAGAGGAGGAGGAGACACTCACAGAGACAAAGATGAGACAAATGTGGTTTTCGGGGTAGATGGGTCGTTTTCCTCCTTCTGGCCGTGCTTCGTGTTCAGCTCAGCGGTGTCTCCTTCACACATCTCCAGCTTCTTTTTCATCCAAAAACACTTAAGCCTTCGGCCCTGCAGGCTCCTCCTCCTCTGCAGGAATCTAAACATGTTTAGGAAACTATCGATCAAATTTTACATTTGATCAAAAATTTTAAAAAAAATTATATTGTAAAATATTTCTTATTTATAAAATATATAAAATATTTCTTATTTATAAAATATATAAAATATTCCTGTATGGTTTAGTTTGAGGACATACTGTGTGCTGTCAAACAAACACTCGTCAAAGAACTCATCTCGTTTCCTGTGGGCTGACTGATCACTTCCTGTTTCCTGTGCAGCCTCCTAAGCAGACATGGAGCGTACCTTCATTGCAGTGAAGCCCGATGGCGTCCAGAGAGGACTGTGTGGCGAGATCATCAAGCGCTTTGAGCATAGAGGCTTCAGGCTGGTTGCCGCCAAATTCGTGCAGGTAAAAACGACGCCAGGCGCCACAACTCACATGCAAACAACTGATCAGCACATACTGACCACCAGCAGGGGGCGTTTCTTCTCTGCTGCAGTTCATTGGTTCATAAAAGTGCAGCTGTCAGCTTTAAACTGAGGCTTTGAACCAGCTTCATCAGAACAGAGTTACAAAGCAGCTTTGCATGAATTCCATTCATAATAATCCTTCTTTACCTCACACCAAGCCTCGTTGCAGCCGCTCATCATCTATGTCGGAAAGCTCCTCCCCCTTTAAGGCAGCTTTCTTGATTAGCAAAACTGGATTTGAGCAGCAGGTGGGTGGGGCTTCTATGCTCCCTCTATGACATCATACAGATCCCAGATTAGAAAAAAACAGCATAAAGTGAGTGTTTAGAGCAGCCTGTTTGTGCAAAGCGAGCTCATTATTCGAGACTTCAGTTTGTTTAGTATGAAAGTCCACACAGGAACAGGAAATACATGACAGGAAATAAGACGAGGGTCACTACCTTGAGTTTTTTTTCCTGTATCCTACATGTAAATTCTGTAATTTCAGAATTTTGCTCATATGAAGCCACGCTCATGGCTCTCTGATGATCTGCAGAGTCCAAGTGTTCGAGCCGGTACGGTATAAATATTAGAGACGATGTAAAAGGCTGGAGCGAGCCAAGCAACATGGTGTGACAGGAGGTGTTCGATTAGAGGCGATGACAGGGGCTGAGTGCTTGGCGTTGTTGAAGTGAAGCCAGTCGTCTCGGTGGATTCATGATGAACATGCAATAAAACACCTGATACCCCCCTCCCCCTCCAGCCCCCTCCTCTTGGCAGTCCAAGTGTGGATAAAACATGGATGTAACCTCAGGTTTAAAAAAACTGGGGCTTGTTTCACCGATGTGCTCATAAAGAGCTCGCATTGGATAGAAGCCTCATGCTCAGCTGATGAGTTTATGGTCTCAGTGTTGCTGCTTTCAGGCCTGACTGAATAAAACACAAAGTTCATTTTTAATACGGGTCCCGTCGTTGGGGCGTGGCCACCACGTGACTGACTTGCCGATGAATGTGTAACTTCCTGTATTTGGTGTCTTCAGGCCTCTGAGGACCACATGAAGAAGCACTACCTGGACCTGAAGGACATGCCTTTCTACGCTGGACTCTGCAAATACATGTCCTCTGGACCCATCCTCGCCATGGTAACACACATACAAACACACTCAGCTCGCCTCTAGCGCCGCCATCACACACATATCTTTCTCGCTTTATCTCTTTCCATTGCCTCACTCGTCTCTCCATCTATTCACACCCTCTCGTGTTCAAGGCATCGTGCTCCGACCTCCACCGGACAAACGAGGCGCACACAGGACACTTTAATCATCCAAGCTTTATTTAGCCTGACCTCGCACACGTTTGCAACCAAAAGGGGATAAAAACAAAACTGCAAACAGTTTGAGTTTGATAGGAAATATGAGGCACCTAAAACTGCAGTTCCTCTGACATCCACTAGAGGCTGCAGCAGCGAGTCAGTCCCATGTTAAACGTTTACAGCAGAAATAAACACGTTTACATCCTGATACACAAACAGCTGTTGTTTTTTATAACTCACCTGTTTAAATTGTATTAAGGCTTAAATTTTGCATTATTAGGGGCGTGGCCTTTTTGACTGACAGGTGGATGATGGCGACTTAGGTTTTAGGCTGTAGCTGCTAGCTGTCTGCTAGCTTCACCTCAACTGAACCTCTGGACCTTGTTTGTGCAGCTGGAGCCTTTTAATGATGTGATCTGACCATTAATATGGCTGCTGTGAGGTTAATGGATCTACATTCTACTTTGGGTGCAATCACTGCGCCACCCCCCTCAAACAGATCATTATAGACTTCAAAATCTTATTTGGTTTTCATATGTATCTATTTTCAATAAAATCTACTTTAATAATCATTCTCTCTTTATTGACATATTTTTCAATAACCTATGTTTAAAATACAACTTTGTCAGTGGTCTTGAGACTTTCTGTCAAAAACTGGAAGACTGTTTACATTTTACGAGTTCAAGAGCGCCCCCTATAGAGCAGCAAGTCCACCGAGGAGGCAGTTCCTGACAATTTAGAATATTTAATTTGACGTGATGGTGACAGAAAACTGAAACTGGTGACATCACAGTGGTCTCGTCCATCTTTTAGATACAGTCTATGGATTACACTGGTTTGTTCTTCCTGTATCACTAAAGTAGAAAAGAACTAAAACTGTTCACCTTTCAACATAAACATCAAAACTCAGTTCAGCAGTTTGTGAAGTGTGTGTTTGTCCATTCCAGGTGTGGGAGGGTCAGAACATTGTGAAGCTGGCCAGGATGATGCTGGGTGAGACCAACCCCGCTGACTCCAAGCCCGGCAGCATCCGTGGTGATCTGTGCATCAACATCGGCAGGTGAGCAAGCGACCACAACATGACTGCCTCTGTTTTATAACACAACATCACGCAGAGCAGACGGACCCACACAACTCACAACACTGTTGTTTTTCAGCCAGTAATAACTCAGTGTAGTAAAGATTAGGATCTCAGTGGGATAATAGTGTCTCCTCCCAGTCCTCCATCCCGGCTGCCCCCGGCCGTAGCATCATCAGTATCACTGTACCATATTTCACTTAGCCTTACTGGACACACACACCATGGTCGGGAGTCAAACCCCCGACCTGAAGGTCCAAAAGCAAGTAGTGTCACCACTGCATTGTCCAGCTGCTGTGTGCGTGTGTGTGCGTGTGTGCGTGCGTGCGTGTGTGTTAAGACATTAGAAAACTAAAACACAAAATGTTAATGAGATCTCATGAGATCTCTTAAATTCATAATATTTTAAAGTCTTAACAAAATGTGAAAAATTTTAACTCATTTTTGAAATGAGCTTTCTGAAAGAACCCCACCCCCTCCCCCCACAAACCCTGAAATCATTGATCAGTTATTGATCCGCACCGATCACCTCCGTCTCCACAGGAACATCATCCACGGCAGCGACACCCTGGAGAACGCCAAGATGGAGGTCGACCTGTGGTTCAAGGCCGAGGAGTTTGTCACCTACACCCCATGCGCCCAGTCCTGGCTGTACGAGTAAACCGGCCCCACCCACCATCATCCGTCAGCCCCGCCCTCCCTGCAGTCGATCGTCGATCAATCCACAACATGTAGCACTTATCAATAAAGTGTCATGTTAACAACAGTCTGGATGTTTCTGTGTTTCTCTGGGTGAACGCGGTTTCTACTGTTATCACCAGCAGCAGCAACCAAATCCCTCCGCCTCTGAAAATAGTGCCCATCGAATCCACTGTCTCACCGTGTTCATGTGATAAAAGGCAAGATGCTGCATCAGGTCAGCTCAGGTGCTGATTATTGTTATTAAGATCGACTAAACAGATGTTTTTGTGGTTTCGAGCAGCGATGGTGGCTGATGGGCATCGTCACTGCTGCCAGATCCTCATGAGTGTAAGACGCCAACGGCACACCGGATTGGCAGTCCAGCCCTGCACTCGCCAGCTGGCATTGAGTTAGCTGTGCATCTATCAGATACCCTGTCTGTAGCTATGAACCTCAAACTCATTCTGGTGTTTCTCTAGCTTTTATTTAAAGTTCTTCATCATTTTTCAAATGATGGATCTGACTTAGATCCATTAACACAGGCCTAAAACCAGCTGGGGATTCCCCAACTGACTGGAGAGTGGTTACTGCAGGTTGCTTGGTTTTGTTGGGTTGCAAAGAAGTATGCAGGGGTGCACCAAAAACCTCTGTGACTGTGAAAGCAAAAGGACATAGTATTTCTGTTGGGGACTATTTTCAGCAGCAGTTTGATACTGGTTTGAGTTATTACAAGGGAAAATTAAAAAACAAAAACTGTGGTCTGTGCTGACATACTGTATAAGTTAAGTGGAATCTGATTAGCTTGAGTCATCAACACCAAACAGCTGGTAGCCAAAACACCAAGTATGAGCTCTACTCGACTTCAGAGGGCGGAGGCATAAACCCACACGTTCATGGCTGAGCATGAGTAATGCGATGCTGATGATGAATGAGAGAACTCAAACAGACCCATCAGCTGAATCCTACCCTCCTCGGCAGCTGACCCGACATCAGATAAACTGTCGGACCTCCAAACTGCTGAGTACAGTCCAACGGGCCAGACCCAGGAGGGAAACCCATCAGGCTGAAACTCAGATCCAGAGTGTCGGCTGATGAGCTGACACTTGTTCCTTTTTACAGAACTGAGACGCAAAGACAGAAACAGACGTGTGACGCTTCCAGCTCAGTTAATTATGTGGATTTGCTGATGTTAACATCTTCCTTTCCAAGTATGCACTCCAGTCCAGAGCTTTTACAGATTTAAGGTGTAAACTGCCAATCAAAGGGTCAACAGTTCACTAAGATCCAATATCAAAGTCCCGATTTGGGCCAAAAAACCTTCAACACACGTGTGAAGGATCCACGACCCGACCACCTGTTCATGCTTTTCAGCATCTGCATTATTACGGCGGCTGAAATAACGGTCACAGCTGCAGCTTTTCAGCTCACAGCTCACTCTCCGACAACAATCAGTCAGGACCGAGTTCAGATCATAAGCTGACGAGGCGTGATTGCAGATGCCGCTCAGGTGCGTCGGCCTCCCCGGCAGCAGGACCGCAGACCACGCTCCGCACAACACAACTCGGGTTATTCAGCCTAATGGTAATGGGCTTATGACGTGAAAGTGACTCACAAATTTGTGCCACATTTTCCCTCCAAAATCTCACAACCTTTAACCATTACAGTCCGGAGTTGATCCAAACCTAAATTTTAATATTATGAGTTCAAAGACCTCAGAGTTGGAGGTCTCGACTGTCGTGATCATTGTACACTCGGCTGCAAAGTGGGGAATTCTGGAGATCACTGCCGTTCTGAGGTTCCTGCTTCACGTCCATGGATGTCACAAACCGGACTGAAGAGAAAAGGCAAACTCGGTGATGTCCAACAACCATGAAGACATGCTTGACTTTGTGCCATGAACTGGCCTGAAACAATGGTAGTCTGCAGCTGCATGCTGAACTTTCGTAGTGAAAAGCTTCCACCTGCCAGTCCATGTCCATTCTCACCTGTAATCCGGAGATCTGGGTATTGGCACGACTGAAGTTGCAAATACAAGTGGATGAAATTAGCCTCCTTTGAAGGTTGGCCGAGGTCGGAGAAGAAGGAAGACAGCCGAGTTGGTTCTGGCATCAGGTGAAGATGGCTCCTGTCTGCCTCTGGAGGTTTCTCAACCCATCTAGAAGGACAAGCAGGAGAAGACCCAGTACCTATTGGAGAGAATACATCTCATGTGGTTTGGGGAAAGCCTCAAGATCCTCCAGGAGAAACTGGAAAATGCTGCTGGGTAAAAGATCTGGATTACCATCGTAACCTGCTGCCACCTCACCCTAACCAGGTACGTGGAGGATAACGGAGGCATGTTTGTTCTAATGTCATACAAACCTCTGACGCTAGTAGATCTCAAGTTTTGTACCTTTCACAATTCAGTCTTGGAATTTTGTGTCCGATCCAAATTTGGACATTTTTCTGAACAGTGCACGTTAACAAATGTCCCAGTCTAGTCTTGACCCATAATCGTCTCGAACTGGACGTTAGCACTTTGATATTTTTGGATCCGTGTTTACCGAAACCTTTCAAACATCAAACTCATGATTTCAGTGAATCTGATCTTAGAATCCAATTAAATTCCTACGTTATATGATCGCAGTCCCAGCACTTCAAGTTCATTTAGTGACCTGATATTTAATAATTTGAGATTTTATTTTTCACAAAAAGTATTTTACGCACGCGCACACACACACACACACACACACACACACACACACACACACACACACACACACACACACACACACACACAATAATGTTATAAACACTGAATATTTTAGTTTTTCCATAACATTTTATTGCATAAAAATGTAAAGTCAGTCATTTCTTTTACACCTACATGTCATCATTTCTTCACAATCATGCTGTCAAAAATTGCACAATGTATTAGAAAAAAGCTTCATGAAATATAACATCAGGTTGTAACTACACTTCTGTTCTCAAAGACAGTTAAAGTACATATATATATATATATATATATATATATTTAGATATTTATATCCATCTAGATATACTTTTAAACATTTGTATGTTTTAATAAGAGCTCAGTAAAAGTCATGTTCACGGCACGAACATGTGGACAACATGGACAGAAGTTTGGGACAAACCTTTTTTAGTTCACATTTAAATAAATCTGCAACAAGAAAAACACGAGGCTGATCTCTATAATTTCACATTAGTTTGTACTTCAGGGAAACAAACGTAGATAAGTGCAGGCACTAAACCTCAGCACTGCTGTGGTTGCTGATTACGAGCCTGTAATCTCAGGAAAATGGGACTAAGAATATTCTTGGGAATTACATTTTCAGTTTTTTCTTTTTTCAGAAATGCTAATAATCCCAACCCTGGATCGGATCAGATGCTGTCTAATTACGCCGGCCTGTTAGCACACGGAGTCAGAAGGCCAAACACGCCCTGGTCCCACCTTCGTAAACACGTCATCTCAAAGCATAAACTCGTTAACTACAAACGACTTTGATTAAATTCAGTTTTGGACGATGAACTGATATTTTGGTTCAGGTTGCACAGTTTTAACCGCAGAACTTTAAATTAAATAAATGACGCCCCCCCCCGAGTTGTAATCTAATCCTCTCTTTTAGAAATCTGCTCAAATTTATATATACTTGGAACACAAGTTCATAAAGTGACAGCACAAGGACGATTATTTTCCAGGGTTGTGCGCACATCCAGTCCTGCTGCCTGTCTTACATTTGAAAAACAAATATTGGTCTCCCAATTTGTGTGACTTAAAATTCAAGTCAAAATTGTGCAGCCACAGACATCCACGTGCTCCAGTGTGGGTTCGAGTCTCAGACTTTACAGCCAATCCAATCGTGCAGCTGCTCCGTTTCCCTCTTGGTTTGGAGGACTTCCACTCGTATCCATCCACGGGCGACTGTGGTTAGTGACCAAAGCAGCCACGCAGTATCACCCTTAAGCACTCATCCAACCATCCAGGCGGGACACATTTTCCTCTAGCGACTGAAGGTCAAAGGGGTTACTGACTGGTCTCTAGGCCGGTATGACTGAGACCCCGTCAATCACCTGACTCCAGATTATTATCTGAACCGATCTTAGACTGGGTGAAAGATTTTACACCCGACTCCAGAGCAGACACGCTTCTATTTTTCACCCATTGTCTTAAGACAGACTGTAAAATACTCAAGTCAGTCTATTGCAGTGCTGAAGCCACTTTGACACTGGCTGAGACGTTTGACCCGTCGGCTCTGACCCTGAAACCAAATTGTGTAGCCCTGCAGCCGACCTTCAGTCTGGTGCTTATTTCACGCAGACTCTATTGATTCATTTCTGAATTTTTGCAGCCAATCAGGTTTGAGTTGAGCGCTAATTTATACCCATAAAAAGACCAAATTAATTCCTATAATAGCCACACACCCAGTTCAGATTCCACCTGATCTTCCTGAGATAACAAACATCTTTAAAAAGCAACCACTGTCAGCATCAGCCTCCAAACGCTCAAATCATCTTTAGGTCCCAATTCTCAGTCTAAGAAACGGCTTCAAATCCCACAGTTTCCACAATAATAAACCACAACTTCTCCCACTGGGATAATCACACATGACAATATCACAAACTGGCGTGGAAGACCGGCGACCCACTTCACTTTCACCTCTGAATACAAAACCTAGTACAAACACAACTTGTTCACCAGACTCAGTTTGTCAAAATCAATCCATAAAAACATTATCAAAGGCGTCACCTACAGACAGCACCATCATACACGTAGAACTGCAATACTAGATTCACACATATAAACGAACACGAGCACACGGACAGCAGTGCGAGTTTAGAAACAGGTTCAGTGCGCAGACGCTCACAGCTCAGCGTAAGACTCGAGTCTCAACGACGGATCTGTGAGACGACTGCAACACACATCAAACAGCTCACACAAAACAACACAAATATAAATGTAGACACTTTTAAAAAAATGTATCAAAGTAAACGGTTTCATTTTTAGTTTTTTAAATGCAGTACGTTAAAACTGTGTCTATGACGTGAAATTATTACATATTAAGGCAAAATTAAGAAACTAAAGTCTGAGTTTATGTTATGAGCTAATAATGAGTAACTGGTTTTGTCTTACTGGGGTAACACCGGGAGAGTTACACTTTTAATATATCATAATATTATGAAATCCAATACACTGAGGAGCTGAAGCATGTCATGACAAAAAAACTAAACTAAGAAAATATTTTACAAATTATTTTTAAATCAAAATCTTTGAAAGTGAGAAACTTCAAAATGCAAAAATATTCATGCCTCTCTTAAAGAAGCTGATTAAAAATCATCAGTCGGTTCTTCGCTGGTACTGAAGCTCAATTTGACAAAGATTTACTTACAAGAGAAATTAAAACTGACGAGAATCAAGTTTGTGTGATCAGGGTTAAAACAGACAAAAGCAGGAACAGAGAAATCGAACACGTCGGCAGATAAAGTCAAAACTATGAGACGGGAAATTTGTGACGCATTAAAAAAAATAAATTAAACAATATAAAAACATAAAAAACTTTCTGTGGGAAATCATAAGAGTGTAACATTAAAGAGCAAAAGTTTAACACTGAAAGGTAAAATAAAGTAACTAGTAATGTAGCATACTCGCATACAAGTCAGGATTACATTATATGAGTTTTTCCCATTATTGTTTCCAAAGTTTAGAAAATACGTAAAGTTGTTGTGTTTGAGCAGACGTTACGTTTGTAGCTTCAGCTCTTTAACATCTGTGTGTTTGTGCAGCTCCACAAATATGCTTTCAGCTTATTTTGGACTTATATCCTTGTCAACGTACACTTTACTGCCTGCAGAGTAAAAAACACAGATAAAGGAACATTTGGACATTTTTAGACATCTGTTAGCTTAAAAGCTACTTCAGGCCGTCCCCCTCACTCAGAGCGTCCCTCCACGCTCGATTTGATCAAGTACCATGATCGTCTTCTATTACATATAGATTTTAAAATAAATCAAATATACTCATTTTACAATTTAAATATATTTTCTTAACCCAAAAATCTTAATTTTGTTTATACTTTTCTGAGGTATCCATACTGCGTAACGACGATGTACTTTTGTAGGTTTTTAGCTGCTGAAGTACTGAACTGATGAAGACATCAGTGTGGTCAACAGTGCCTTTGGCCAAGGCTGTAAACTCAGTTTTTTTCTACGTTTGGATCTGTGTGATGTCACAGAGAGGGGCAGCCAATCACAAGAACGTCGTGTCAAAAGGGGGTGGGGCTAAAACAGCTTGTATCAGAGAGAGGAGGAACTGAGATGGTGCATAAGATAAAGAAGAGTTATTATGAACTCTGAATCATGCAAAGCTAATGTAACACCATAAAAACATGGTGATGGAAATAAACAGAGCAGTAATGAATCCAGGACCGAGCGTTACTGCAGACCGCTACATCTTCCATTAACGCCACGCTGGCTTGTGCTAACTCTGCAGTCTTTACCTGGGCCGTGTGGATTCAGCACAGGCTGAAATAAACCCCAACGATCCTGTGAAGCTGTGGCTGTGATTGGACGTTTAGCCGTCTCGATGAAACTCAAACACATTTTAAAATAATCAAAACAAAGAAAGCTTTGAGAAAACGTCACGTTTGGCTGATCCTTCCAGCAGCTCGGTGGATTGTCTGATCTGCTTCAGCGTCTATCGTGACCGATGCTCCGTTTTACCATAAAAATAAATGCTGCAAACCTGTGGGCGGAGCTTCAAGAAGTGATCTTTTTTCCTTGGCATCCTCGTTACTCCAGCCGCTCACACTGAAACAGTGTTTTTATGACTACATCAGCAGTTTTAACGTTAGAACACGAACAACTACAAACAGTGGAGATCTGGGCGTTGGAAAAATTGTCATATAAAAGCTGTTTGTTGTTTTAACTGTCCTGCGGCGTCTTCTTCTCTAGCAGGGTTCAATTTTCAGATGGCAGTACACCAAACACAGTTAAAGAACACAGAGTTCTTTAACTGAAAGGTTAGGAGGAGTGGTCCAATGTTGGAGGTCACCAGTAGACGATTTCACATATTTGTGGGAGGGGAAGCAGGATGGAGGAGGCCTACTGCTGGTCCCGGCTGCTGAGGAAGTCTGCGGAGGATCTGTGTGTTTCTGCTTCAGTCCTGTGAGAAGATAACTCGGGCGCTCTGGCATTCTCCTCTCTGACTCCTGCAGAAACACAGACGATGCAGCACTGAGGCCATCACCACATTAAAGAGCATCACGGAGGCGACGCGGCGAACGAGAGAAAACAGCTTTTTGCCTAAAGTGGACGTCAGACTGCGAGGATGCACCAAAACAACATCTTCCTCAACACGTGCATGCAAACCTCAATGAACCGAAGCGACGTAAAGACGAGCGTGCTCCACACCCACGTGGCCGACTGCAGTGACACACGGCTCGTTGCTGCCGCTGGCTGAGGCTTCGGGTTTAGTTTGGGATGTTTGACGACGCGGCGAATGCGTCACACACACCGCGCTGTTCATCTGTGTTTTTATGACGCCCAGATTTGTAAAAACCACAGAAATGAAAGAAGGCTGCACGAGTGCATACCTGCCCCCCCCTCAGTGCGGGGGCTGCTCTCCAGGTCGGCAGAGGGCGGCTGGGCCGCGGAGGCCGGAGGAGGGGGTGACGGGTAATCGGGCGGAGTCTCGTTCTCGTCTCCCGATAGGCTCCTGGGGACACCTGTTACCATGGTGCCGGAGAGGCTGACGGGTCGCTTAGCGATGGGCAGCTTCCTCTCTGGGAGACCAAACAGGTTTTGTTAAAGAGACAGTACAACAATCACGTGCTCATGCAGCTCCTCCTGCTCGGCCCTTTCACCGTTTCTCCTCTTTCTGTCGTGACTGAAATGAAAACTGCTTTTTGGTCTGTTTTCATCTTTTTCTTTTTTTAAGTCACATCAGCACAAGTTTTGTTTTTGTTGGTTTATGATAGTTTGGGTCTGTGGCTGCAGCTGCTCAGTGTTTCCTGTTACTGACATCGTTAGAAGAATGTAACGATGTAAATGTTGGTCTCTGTGGGCGTGACTGAAGAACGCCTCTAATGTAAGAACGCTACAGGGAGGCGGAGCATCGTTTATTACTAAGCAGCAGTTTAACACGCAGCGTCCTGAAGGCTGCGCCGCTGCACGTTTGTTACTCAGCGATTTAAAGAGACGCCGCCTCACTTTTCTTTTGTCCTTTGTACTGCTGAGACTTCTTCCTCTGTCTGGATGCTGCTGACTGCAGGTCTCTGGAGCCTGAAACAAAAAAAAAAAACACACCAGTTTACCCGTCCTTGTCACCACGGAAACTACAGATCAGGTGGGACTTACCTGCGTTAACAGCCGGAGGCTGCAGCTGGTAGCCGGTCAGCTGACACCAGCCCACCGGGTACAGGTCGGGCGACTCGCAGTCCACCCACTGGTCGTACTCGTCCTCCCAGCCGTCGAAGTGTATCCGTAGCAACCGGTGGACGATGCGCGTGACGGTGGCGACGCAGACGAGCCGCGGCTCCATGAGGTCGACGGCCTCCAGCTTCATACCGGGGCGGAACCCGTGGTTGGGGACGTCCTGATGGAGGACACGGACATGACGCGGTCGTTAACATGTGGGCGTTTCTTTGTTTCTAGTCGCCGTTTCGGTTCATTTGCCAAGAAAAAAAAACTAAAAAGGCAAAATTGAAACTTTCACGCGGTTCCCTCCACACAAACAAACCCTGCAGTCCTAAAATACTCAGAAATATAAACGTTAGATATGCAAAGTCTTCATGCAGAAAAATTACCAAACTGCTTTTTATTCAAACTGTTTATAATTCTGTGCATCAGCAACATGGAAACGTCTGTTTGCTGAGAGTTAAAGTTATAGATGACAGCCTGTGTAAGCTTTACATTTATGATGCTTTACAGCAGTGAGAAGCTGAGCGGACACAAACGTCTAATCAGCTCACATCAGTGTCAGACTGCTGCAGACGGTGTTTTTGGGACAGATTTGTGGCTTTGTTTTCATTCAAACAACAATAAACGCATCAGACGCCAACCTGGTGCGTGTTCTGTTGCTGGACCTCCAATTCTTTCTTTAATGATATCTTTGGTTAATTTACATTCCATATATTTAACTAGAGTCACCTCTACGATGATGATGGTCTGCTGTAAGTGAGTGTAGACGATGAAGCTCCGCCTCTAACCACTGAGCCAAAAAACACTTCATGCGCTCTGGACTGAGCCGTGACATCGTCCTGGGAGTCTAATAATTTTAGTTCAACATGCCTGCTCTATGTTTCTACATCTACTCCCAGAGCTGCTCAGACTGCATTAAGTCATCATGCTGATGAATCACTGTTGACTTCAGCCCGTTTGAGCCTCACCCTGTTGAACAGGTTCACCGGTGCAGCCACAGACTTGCTCTCCTTCAGATATTCAAACCATCTGAAGGGCAGACTGGAGTAACCTGGACACACAAAGACAGGATCAGTTTGATCACAGTGCACACTACAGGGCAGTTTCAACAACACGACCACAGGTCCGTGAAAGCTGCGACGCTTTGAGAATGGAGTGAACTCCCCAAAGAACAAAACACGTTTTCAAATGTTTCCTGAGACATAAATACGACCAAAAAAAAACACGGTTCTGCAAATATCTTCAGAATAATGCTCATAGTGAGGAACTTTATTCCTCACTATGCTGCGGCACCAGTCTGCCCGTCGATCTCCGGCTCCCATCACTCGTGAACAAGACCCTGAGACACTTAAACTCCTCCACTTGGGAGGAGTTTCAGGGTCTCGTCCCTGACCCGGAGTGGGCACTCCACCCTTCACAACATCGTATCATTAAACGGGAGAATCTGGAGGGATCTGTGTGCAGGGACGAGGCTGGAAATGAGGCTGGGGCAGCGTTAACGACAGCTGCAGGTTAAAGCTGCTCCCACAGCTGCGTGCCGCTGCCTTTCAAAGGCACTCCTACCTCTAGGCGGCGTCAGCTCGATGTTGTTAATCTCACAGAAGCCAGCGGGGAAGATGGAGGGAGACGTGGAGTGATAGCAGAACCAGTCCGAGCCATCGGCCGCCTCCGAGCCGTCTATGCCGATCATCAGGTACCCGTCTGCCAGGACCTGAGGAGGAGGCGACAGGTTAGATGGAGCCAGAGGGCGGAGCAGCCGGTTTCAGAGTGAGCGCTCAGCTCGCTATTACCTTCCTCACTGTGGCCACGCAGATTGCAGACAGATTCAGAGGGTCAATGGCCTCCAGCTTCATCCCATCTTCGAACCAGCGGCCGCTCTGATCCACTTCCTTCACCTTCAGGAAAAACAGGATAAATCTCATTCCTGTTCCTCCAAGCTGCAGGACAATCATTCATCTCTGGTTCTCCTCCACAGCGTCTTTGTCCCGTCGCCCTCCCCTCAACCCAAGGTCACCGCAGACGGACGACCCCCCAAGCCTGGTTCCTCCTTCCTTTTAAAAGGCAGTTTTTCCTTCCCACTGTCGCCAAAGCGCTCGCTCGTGTGACGTTATCTTATTGTGGTTTTTCCTCTTCTCTCTGTGTTATTGAGCAGCTGCAGGCGACTGTTGTTCTTATTTGGTGCTAAATAAATAAAACTGAATTGAATACATCAGTAACATCATTATTACTTAGATAACCATGACTGTTAGTGAAACATCACTGTGTCACACAGTTAGCACTGTAGGAAATATGCTGAGTGGGCGTGACTCATAGAATCGCCAACAGTGGACGAAAACCCTTCAGGAAATATTTTGAATGAAATAAAAGACCTTCTGACTTATAATTAGAAACACGTTAAAATTAAAGCCTACATAAATGCAAAATTGATATAAATTGATTTTATGTCCATGAGGAGCCAAACTCCACAGGTGGGACCAGATTACAATCAGGTAACTCAGGTGTCAGCGGATGTAGCAAAGCCAGAGACGACGTCGGGTGAAGCTCACTTTGGCAAACAGCTGTCCAGGTGCGTCCATCTGACCGTCCAATTTCTTCGACACATCTGGGAACAATCACACAGTACATGTTCTTCATCCTCATGTTACACGCTGGCTTAAATTCACTGTTTTCTACATGGAGTCTGGTGGCCTGGGATCGAATCACCTGACCCACCGGATCGTTTGAAGCGGTGTCCAATGGATCGAGACCATCCGATGCTGTGGATCAGAGGGCTGTACATGTGACACCAGAAGTCGTCGGTCCCATCGTCGCACTCCTCGTACACGAGCCGGAGACGACCGCCGATCACCTGCGACGACGCAAACGTCAGGATAACATTCACGCAAATAATACTAATAAACTGGATAAGCAGAAGAGAACGGATGGATAGATCAACAGCTGTATCCGAGGCGGTGGGTGGAGCACCTCAGGGCTCCGTCACTGGTCTACTGATTTATTCCTTTAGATGTTATTTGTTTTGAGAAACTACACAAATGTACGATTAAAATGCGCTGCTGAGCCTCTGGTCCTGCAGCTTTGAGTGTTTCCAGGTAATTTGACATAAAAAGTTATTTAAAATACACAAATACTCATAAACAACGACTCTGGCAAAGAGACATTTGATCTGCCGCCCAGAGATGCTTAGTTTACTGTGACTCACCTGTTCCACCAGAGCCACTCGAGTCCGGCACAGGTGAGTCTTATCCACCACCTCCACCCTCATCTGTTTCTTGAAGGGGAACTGCATGCTCTCCTGCACCTGAACAGACACCTGAGTTCAAACTCAGTTTCAGGACGAAGGTTATTTAAAAAATGGATTACGTGCGTTTTCTACGTCACCTTGGACGCGAAGTCTGGCGGCAGAGTTTTGGAGCCCGTGAGTCTCTTGATCAGGAACGTTTTCCAGTTGGAGAAGCGGTGCAGGATGGCTGAGAACACACACACACACAGATATAAGTTTACAGCCTAAAAAGAAGTCTATTTGTTCCTGTGAACCTGATTACTCAGGACTGTGAAACTGATCTGAGGTCTGAGGACAAATCTGCAGACAGGAAGTGACCCTTACACTGAGGGGGGACCAGAGGTTTCCCTCCAGCAGCACACCAGCCCACCGGGTGGATGTCTGGCACGCACAGATTCAACCAGAAGTCTCGTGTAGAGTCGCAGTCGAAGCCCTCGTATCTCAGCAAAGCCTTAAAACCTGCACGCACACACACACACACACACACACACGCACGCACAAATTAGTTTCATCACCCAGATGGTTCAAACTCTGCAGGAGCCCAACAAATATTTCCATCTCATCTGAACAAAATGCAAACTCAAGATTTACGTTAAATTAAGGTAAATTTAATGTTATGTTAGAGTGTGCGTGTGCGTGTGTGAGTGCGTGCGTGCGTGCGTGCGTGTGTGTGTGTGTGTGTGTGTGTGTGTGTACCAGCCAGTTTGATGATGCCAGCGATCCAGTAAACCTTCATGGGCAGCCCGCTGTCAGTGTTCGGCACCTCGACCCGGATGCCTTCGCTGATGCCTCCCCACGACTTTCCCATCGGGACCTGACAAACACACAAAAATAAAATTAACGAAACATCCGACCGCACGCACGGCGCCAGTTTCTTACTCCCGAGGTCTGAGATCGACCCCGAGCGAGACACACGTCCTGTTTTACAGCTCAAACAAATTCACACAAACTCTGAAGTAAGCAGCGGCGAGGTCGTCTGAGCTGGTTTCCTGTCTGTCGATTCAAAGGTAAGACGCACAACATCATCTGCGTACGTGACACGCTTCACGAGAGCCCTGGTGATCCAAGCGTGAATCAGTGAAAACTGCGCAGGGTTAAAGCTGCAATGTTTGACCTTTGACCTCGTGTTTGAATCTCACAAACGCTGGTGACTCTGTAGTCAGGGGGAGGAGCTTCTTTCTGATGATTAACGCAGTGAACTCGTTTCGTCGTGCTCGACTGAACACTGTTCACAGGGAGCTTCATCATAACGGTGAGAAGGACTCTGCTTGTACCCACATGTTGGAAACAGCTAACCGGCGCTCCCATTACATCTCCGTCTCCAAGGTAACGACCCCAGTCGAACAACTCCATGGACACTGCGAAGAAAACAGAAGGCGTGATGTGCAAAGAGAAACCTGACACGTTCATCAAGAAGTGCTCAGTGGCACAACGGCAGGAAAGATTCAACTCCTCTGAGAACTGATGCAGAGCAGAGTTCATCCGATGTACGATTTAAAAATCAGCTCGTATTTATTACTCTTTGAGAAGAGCGACCGCTTCGTTCTCATTTCCTGCCGTACGTGTTAAACACGAGCTCGGTGCACTCGTCAGACACGCCGAACCCTCATGTTGAAACTGTTTTTTCTCATCACGGATCAGTATGATGTCACATGGAGCAGACAGAAGCCCCACCCACCTGCTCTTCAAATACTTTGCAGCCAATCAAAAGAAAGTTATTTTAAAGGGGGAGGGACTAGAAGATGAGCCACACCTACAATCTGACCGTGTTTGTGTTTAACATGTAACCAATGAGAAAGTCGATTTCAGTCCCAGCGTGGACGTGTCGGCGCTGCTGAACTCACCGCTCTTCTTGACCCCGCCCTGCTGGTTGGCCTGCTGCTGAGCGTAGGCGGCGAGTTTGGTCATCAGAGGCTGCTTCTGCAGAACCTTGGCTTTCTTGGTTGGAGGCTTTCCCTGACAAACACAGACACACGGAGCCCGTCACACCTAACATAAGAAAAGTTCAAGGCAAAGTGTTCCTACACCCCCGTTACCTGCAGCCTGGCGAGGATGCTGGCCTTCTTGGAGTTGGATGAGTAGCTCCTGGAGCACGAGACGCTGCAGAAACGTTTGGTTTTGCTGTAGAAGGCGTCTCTGACGCCGACCATGCCGCACATCTCACAGGTCGCTGAGGAGAGCAGAGAGAGAGCAACTGAGGACGCAGATCGACCGACTCAGAAAACCAGGTCCTGATTCTAGACGTGAACTGACCCATGCCGGCCTTCCCGTCGGGGTACGTGTACACCTGACCGTTGGTCTTGATGAGCGTCAGTGAAGAGGAGGGGTTTAGCTGAGTGACCCCTCCTCCTAACTCTTCGTCCTCACTGTCCTCGGGACTAGAGGCGCCGCTACCCCCGCTGGACTCGGTGCTGCAGCTGCTCCGGTCCTCATCCAGACCGTCCAGCATTCCGAACGAGTCCCGCCGCTTCCGGGACTGACGCTCCACCTGAGGACGGAAGAGAGTCTAAAGTCACAAAGACCCCCAAAAAGCCATTGACCCCATTAAAACTGTATTTAATCCACAGAAACACAATCGTAACCACAAATATTTTATTAAATGTTCTCAGGTTGTAACAACAAAGATCTGTGAAGGTCATGAATACTGTTCCTTCTCTGGTCCATCCTCTGACCTCTACCCATCATCACGTCGCAGCAGTGGGTTTGGAGCTCCTGCAGCGCTGCAGCACAGAGAGGCTGACTGACAGCACAAAGACAGAAGCCACAACACCGGGTCACCTCCAGGATTCCCCTCACTTCCGCTCACTCTGAGCCCCGACAGCGGGGTTAAACCTGTGCACCCCCCCGCCCCCTCTGCCGCTGCCAGCATTAAATTCGGCGGCATTAAATTTGTGCAGCACTGCAGTCTGTTCCTGGAAAAGCCGTTTTTCGGTGCTGATCCACGGTGACGCTCCGCGCTCTGAATGTACGAGTATGTAGCGGGAAAAAGCAAAACGATAAACACGTTTACTTTTTATTTAATTAAAACGTGTTTACCGGAATACATGCATGCCGAATTAAAAAACATGTTGTCAGGTTTATGAAACTTTTATAGACAACATCCAGTCCAATGTTTGTCTTTGGAAACAAGCAGCAAAACTAATACCGAAGGACTTTCAAAGGAGATCTGACACGAGATTTTGGCCATAACAGGTAAAGTGAATATAAATCTACGTTTTGGCCGGTTACATAACTACTCCAGTCTTTATATAGATACAGAATTAAACTCTGAGTTGACCTTGTTACCAACTGATGAAATTTATCTTGCATTTGAACATGTGTTTCTGTCAATGAACGAAAGTATCTTAAATTTAACGATTTCTCAATGGAGTTTTGCTTTAACACTCAGTCCGCGGTCGCTTTTAAGCAGTCCCTAAAGCAAGCGTTAAAAATGAAGGAAGACCCGCTTCCGGGCGGCTCGGGGGAGCCCCGGGACTCACCAGGTCTCTGGGGTTTTCCATCAGGTGGGGTCGTGAAAGGAGTACGCTCTCTGACAGCAGAACCCGCAGGAGCAATCATTAAAGACCAGCGGCAGACATGTCAACAAAACACCAACTGCTTCGCTGCGCAGGCGCTCGACAGGCTGACGCTGATTGGCTGAGGCTCCTGCTTCGTGTTATTTAATAAGAAATGATGAGTCCTCCAGGGACCCCTGCTGGTTTGACGGTGAAGCGCCAATAATGAGATAAATACGAACAGGTAAAACAAACAAAGTGTAGAAATAAACGGAACAAACAGCGTTCCGGTCGCCAGTACCGTCTGACCTGATCTTTAAACTAAAATCAGTCCTGTGTGCAACTAATTTCTAATATCTGTGGACTAGAGTAGGGGTGGAGTAGATTGTTGGTGATATATATATATATATATATATATATATATATATATATATATATATATATATATATATATATATTCTAGGCATTCCAGTATCCAGCTGTGGGGCATTGAGTCATAGGCCTTCTTGTATGGGGCACTATTCATGGCAGCACAAGAACAAGCTCTGAGTACAAGATCCATAGAGGCTGGGGTCTATCACACCAGGCAAGACCCCAGGTGCAGGCTGTGTAAAGATGCCCCAGAGACAATCCAGCACATAACAGCAGGGTGCAAGATGCTAGCAGGCAAGGCATACATGGAACGCCATAACCAAGTGGCCGGCATAGTGTACAGGAACATCTGTGCCGAGTATAACCTGGAAGTCCCGAGGTCAAAATGGGAGATGCCCCCAAGGGTGGTGGAGAATGACCGAGCTAAGATCCTGTGGGACTTCCAGATACAGACGGACAAAATGGTGGTGGCTAACCAACCGGACATAGTGGTGGTAGACAAACAGAAGAAAACGGCCGTAGTGATCGATGTAGCGGTTCCGAATTACAGCAACATCAGGAAGAAGGAACACGAGAAGCTGGAGAAATACCAAGGGCTCAGAGAAGAGCTCGAGAGGATGTGGAGGGTGAAGGTGACAGTGGTCCCAGTGGTAATCGGAGCACTAGGTGCGGTGACTCCCAAGCTAGGCGAGTGGCTCCAGCAGATCCCGGGAATAACATCGGAGATCTCTGTCCAGAAGAGCGCAGTCCTGGGAACAGCTAAGATACTGCGCAGGACCCTCAAGCTCCCAGGCCTCTGGTAGAGGACCCGAGCTTGAAGGATAAACCGCCCGCAGGGGCGTGCTGGGTGTTTTTTTTGTTTTTAATATAATAGTCATTTCATCTTCCTTCATGAGGTATGTGTGTGCTTCTGTCTGCCATGACTCTGCAGTCAGAGTGCTGCTGGTGCCGACAGAGGACGTGATAAGCTCAGACAGAACCACTCGGATGGAAAATCGGGAGTGGGTTTGTGATTCCCTCTGATCAGAGTCTAACGGACAAATATGTTCGCTTTAAAAAAGAAAGGCTGAACTGCAGCTGTTGCCCTGTAAGCATGAGGAGGATGGAGGAGTGTACAGCGATATCAACAGGTAGGCATGACAACCCCAGTCAAACAACTCCATAGATACTGTGAAGAAAACAGAAGGCGTCATATGCAAGAGAAACCCGACACGTTCATCAAGAACTGCTCAGTGGCTCAAATGCATTTCCACATTTTCTGTGTCCTGTAATCTCAGTCTTTCACTGAGTGTGATCCTGTGATTGGGCATCATGGAGTGGGTGAGAGGTCCAGCATTGTCCTTGGACAGCATCTGTAGTTTCACTGTTTTTGGGGTAGAACAGGTCGCCTACTCATCAGAAGGAAGTCTGCATGCCAAATATCCTCAGGCAAGATATTAACCCCAATTATGACAGAAAGCACGTACCTAAAAAAGCAAAGTGTTTGTGCCCTTTGTACAACAGGTTTGAGACGGACAACATCATCCATAAGAAGTCCAGATCCTCACTCAAACCTGGCAGCTCTGCACTCACCTTCAGGACTGAGGAGGTGGTGAGAGCCCTCAGGAGGACCAGGGAGAGGAGCTCACCCGGCCCTGACAACATCAGCAGTCGAGTTCTGAGCCACTGTGCAGGGCACCTAGGAAGTGTGTTTGGACAGTCACACCGTCCCCCAGCTGTGGAAACACTCCACAGTCATCCCCATCCCCAAAAGAAACAACACAAAGTCTCTGAATGATCTTCGTCCTGTGGCCCTCACCTCCCTGGTGATGAAGGCCATGGAGAAGATCATAAAACAGCACATCGTAAGAGCAACTGACCCCCTGATGGACCCTCCAGTTTGCTTACCGTGCACGCAGACGTGTCGATGATGCAAAAATCTTCATCTTGGACTCCATCCACAAACATCTGGAGCTCCCTGACTGCTCCACCAGACTTCTGTTTGCTGATTTCTCATCAGCGTTCAACACTCTGCAGCCTCACATCCTGCCCACTAAATGATTTCACCTGGATGATCAGCTAATTCTGTGGATATTGGACTTTTTGACCAACAGGACTCAGAAAGTTTGGGTCAACAAACCTCTTTTCCGTCTCCGTTCCACCTCCCATGGCTCCTCCCAGGGCTGTGTGCTCTCCCCCCTGCTCTTCCTCATCTACACCGATGACTGCAGATCCACACAGCCCAACTGTCAATTCAATTTTATTTATATAGCGTCAAATCACAACAAAAGTCGCCTCAAGGTGCTTTATATTGTACAGTAGATACAGAGAAAAACCCAACAATCATATGACCCCCTATGGGCAACACTTTGGCGACAGTGGGAAGGAAAAACTCCCTTTTAACAGGAAGAAACCTCCGGCAGAACCAGGCTCAGGGAGGGGCCATCTGCTGTGATTGGTTGGTGTGAGAGAAGGAAGACAGGATAAAGACATGCTGTGGAAGAGAGACAGAGGTTAATAACAGATATGATTCAATGCAGAGAGGTCTGTTAACACATAGTGAGTGAAGAAGAAACACCCAGTGCATCATGGGAATCCCCGGCAGCCTACGTCTATTGCAGCATAACTAAGGGAGGATTCAGGGTCACCTGGTCCAGCCCTAACTATATGCTTTAGCAAAAAGGAAAGTTTTAAGCCTAATCTTGAAAGTAGAGATAGTGTCTGTCTCCTGAATCCAAACTGGAAGCTGGTTCCACAGAAGAGGGGCCTGAAAACTGAAGGCTCTGCCTCCCATTCTACTTTTAAATACTCTAGGAACAACAAGTAGGCCTGCAGTGTGAGAGCGAAGTGCTCTAATAGGGTGATATGGTACTACAAGGTCATTAAGATAGGATGGGGCCTGATTATTTAAGACCTTGTATGTGAGGAGCAGGATTTTGAATTCTGGATTTAACAGGAAGCCAAAACAGGAGAAATCTGCTCTCTCTTTCTAGTCCCTGTCAGGACTCTTGCTGCAGCATTTTGGATTAGCTGAAGGCTTTTCAGGGAGTTTTTAGGACTTCCTGATAATAATGAATTACAGTCGTCCAGCCTGGAAGTAATAAATGCATGAACTAGTTTTTCAGCGTCACTCTGAGACAGGATATTTCTAACTTTAGAGATGTTGCACAAATGGAAGAACGCAGTCTTACATATTTGTTTAATATGTGCGTTGAAGGACATGTCCTGGTCAAAAATGACTCCAAGGTTCCTCACAGCGTTACTGGAGGCCAAGGTAATGCCATCCAGAGGAAGAATCTGCTTAGATACTGTTGAAATCTCCCAATTCTTTTAATCTTTGGGCTGAAGGAAGGACAATACTCGGTGTATAAATGCTCAATCAACAATCATTTATTTCCATACAATTCAACACTTTAAGAGCATAAGAACGTCCGGACGGGAGAGATGCTTGCAGAGGGTCACAGCATGTCTCAAAATGGTGACGGGTTACTCAAGCTTTTATAGCCTTTAGTGGCCCCCACCTAGTCGTAAAAGCCTAAACATTCACATTCTTTCTCTGTTACGGCGCCTAAGTTATGACCTCGGCTCCTTGTTTTTCTGCTCTCTGTAAAGGTGGGGGTATGGAATGTGGTCTGTTTCTTCTATTATCGGCACAAGGTCCTCTGCACACAAGATTCCCTTCATGATTTAGCAGTCTGACATGTCAAGAAACAGTGTGAGACATTCACAGCAGATCAAGGGTACAGGGTAATGTACACCTGTCTAACAAATCCAAAAATGGTCACATTCTTTTAACCCAAAAATATAATGGAAACTAAGCTACATACACAGCACACAATCTAGACTAAAGGATATTATATGACCTACAGCAGTTAACATAATTCAACTATTTTAACTACAGATATAAGATAACATATGATAACAGAATAATCTCACAATACCATATTTCTAAGATTTTCAGGGCCGAGTACAATAACCTCAGTTTGATCTGAATTAAGAAGCAGAAAGTTAGCGGCCATCCAGGTCTTTATGTCTTTAAGACATTCCTGCAGTTTAACTCATTGGTGTGTGTTATCTGGCTTCATGGACAGATAGAGCTGGGTGTCATCAGCATAGCAGTGTAAATGTATGCTATGTCTTCTAATGATGCTGCCTAAGGGAAGCATGTATAATGTAAACAGAATTGGTCCTAGCACTGAACCCTGTGGAACTCCATAATTAACCTCAGTGTGTGAAGAGGACTCTCCATTTACATGCACAAACTGGAGTCTATTAGATAGATATGATACAAACCACTGCAGCACAGCACCTGTAATACCTACAGCATGTTCTAATCGCTCTAATAGGATATTATGGTCGACAGTATCGAACGCTGCACTGAGGTCTAGCAGGACAAGCACAGAGATGAGTCCACTGTCAGAGGCCATAAGAAGATCATTTGTAACCTTCACTAAAGCTGTTTCTGTGCTGTGATGAGCTCTGAAACCTGACTGAAACTCTTCAAATAAGCCTCTGCAGATGATCTGTTAGCTGTTTGACAACTACTCTTTCAAGAATGTTTGATATAAAGCAAGGTTGGAGATTGGCCTATAATTAGCTAAGACTGCTGGGTCTAGAGATGCTTTTTGAGTAAAGGTTTAACTACAGCCAGCTTGAAGGCCTGTGGTACATAGCTGATCATTAGAGATAGGTTGATCATATTTAAGATCGAAGAATTAATTAATGGCAGAACTTCTTTGAGCAGTTTTGTAGGAATGGGGTCTAAAAGACAGGTTGATGGTTTGGAGGAAGTAATTATTGAAGTTAACTCAGAAAGATCAATTAGAGAAAAAGAGTCTAACTTAACATCAATGGTACTAAGAGTAGCTGTAGATAATATTACATCTGTGGGATGATTACTGGTCATTTTTTCTCTAATGATTAAAATGTTATTTGTGAAGAAGTTCATGAAGTCATTACTAGTTAACGTTAAAGGGATTGTTGGCTCAACAGAGCTCTGACTGTTTGTCACCTGGTTAAATATGCTGACGACACAGTTCTCCTGTCACTGCTGTCAGGCCCTCACAACACCACGGGCCCGCTCTGCAGGAGTTTGTAGAGTGGTGTGACAGCTCCAAACTTGAACTGAACGTGAGCAACACCAAAGAGATGGTGGTGACCTTCTCCAGTAGGCAGAGGGATCTGGCTGCTTCAGTCACCACCACCATCCACGGGAAGCCAGTGGAGGTAGTTGAGGAGTACAAATACCTGGGAACCATCTTTGACAACCTCCTGAAATTCTCTGCCAACACAGAGGAGATTCTCAGGAGGTGCCACCAACGGCTATACCTCCTTAGGAGTCAGCACACCCATCATGATGACTTTTTACGATGCCTTCCTGGAAAGCACCATGACCTTGTCCATCACCTGCTGGTCCCACTCCCTCAGCCTTCATACAGGAACAGACTGCAGCACACTGCATCAGTGTGCTCTACAGTCATTGGCCTGTCAGAACTCTGGTGCAGGTTTTCAGCCAACAGGCCCTCAGACAGGCAGCCAAAATCATCAACGACCCCTCTCACATTCTTCACCTCGCATTTCAGTGGCTCCCCTCTGGGCGACGCCTCCACTGCATTTCCTGCAGGACTGAGAGGAGGAGGAGCGCCACCTTTGTCCCCAAAGCAGCTCTGCTTTTTAACTCCAGCCGATAAGAACATTTCCCACACCAGAAACAGAAACTACACTCTTCTTATACTACCAACACTTTACTCACTTACAGTTATTTATTCACCTTTCAGTCACTTTAATTTTAAAACTGTGTATATTCTGTGTATTTATTATCTCACTCTTATTGCCTGTTTGTGCCCTGTCCTTATCTTTAACATCATGCTGCTCTGTTGTATCTTAATTGCCGCTTGGGGATAAATAAAGTCTTTCTGATTCTGATTCTGAATCTGAACGCAGGAATGAGGCATGTTGTATAAAGTGCTTTAACTGCTCAGAGCAGAAAATCACAGTATAAGAACCAGTTAGCAGTTAGCATTTTCAGGCTGCTTTTCTTTTGACCTTTAAAGGTTTGTAAGGAGAGTCAGGCTGCTGCGATGTGTCCAGGCTGAGTAAACGCTCTCTAACAGTCTCTCTGTTGCAGGATCTTGTTGAGCTTTGATGGATTTGATTTTCCAGGTTGTAAATGAAGGTTTGGCTCTCAGGTTACAGGAGTGTGTGAGCCACACCATCTGCAGAACAAGTGTAAACCCGACGGCTGCTGGATGCAGCGTGCTGGGCAGGGCTGCCATCCTGCTCAGACCTGTTTCTGAATATCAATATTCAGAGCAGATTAAACCTGAGCTCCATCTGCTCCTGACACACTTGAGACAGACCGCTTGCCTCAGACACCCAGAACTCCAGAACACGACAGAGTTTGTTAAAGGAAGCTTTGAAGAAGCTGATGAAACTGAATTGAGATGATTTCTTGGCTGGTTCTCCGTGGCAGCAGAGCCGGCGGGTCGGTGTGTCCCAGCACGGCAGCTCCGGGCAGCGGCGGGAGCTCCTGTTTATCCAGAGAGAGAGCCGCCCTGCAGCAGCTGAACAGGAGGCTGGCTTCATACCTGCAGCAGGTAGGATGGAGGCAGCATGCTTCATTGTTCCAACTGAGATTAATGAGCAACAGTTAAAAGGATCTGAAAGACTTGGAGGACAAAAAAAACATCCGATTTCTTTATGGACGTTTGCACTGCTTAAAGATTGATCTATAAAGTTCTGTGGCAGGAGGACAAATGATCCTCTCACGGCTGATTAATTATTGATTTGAAATTTTAAGACCACAATAAATCAAAATTAAATGGAAGAAATCATGAACCAAAGATTGTGTTTCATGATGTCACGTTTAAAACTAAGATCTGAAAGATAATGTTTCCCAGAGCTGTTTGAATGTACGCAGAGAACACAGTGATTCACTCATGATTCACTCGTACAACAGAATGACAGAGAATGTTTGTTTGTTTGTTTGTTTGTTTGTGCAGGTCAAGCATCTCGAGGCAGCCAATCAGAGGCTGGAGCATCAGATCGAGGAGGAGCCGGACAGAAAGTGTCCCCGAGAGTTGAGGTGGCTGGACGGACACCTGAGGACCGCCTCCCTGCTGCAGGGCCAGGTAGACTGTAAATAAAGGATGGGCATGGTCTTGCGTTGTCACAGATCAGCATCTTTGTTGTCCATTTCTTTCCGTCCTTCACTTTTTCTTTCTTACATGCTCTGTCCTTCCTTTCTTATCAACTTGGATTTCCTGTGATTAAAACCAGAGATAAATCTGAAGGACTCTGAGGTGTTCTGCTGTTAACAGATGTGATATGTCAGAGGAGTCATAAAGTAAAGGAAAGAACATGTGCAGACAGCGAAGCTGGAAACAAACCTGATGTCAAATTTATTCTTGTTGCAGCTTGTCGCAGCTTTAGAGTCTCTGCAGTTCTGAGATAATTTAATGATGAAGTCCTCAGTCGAGCCCAGAGATTAAAACATTTACCAGTTCTGTTCCAAGTCAAAGCCAAACAATCTGATCCAGGCATCAACCTGCAGGCTGGAAAATGAAGCCAAACACTGGAACTACCAAAGCCTGCAGTTCCTCTAACGTCCACTAGAGGCTCCAGAAGTGAGTCAGTGCCAGAGGGCTCCCAGTAAAGGATGATCTGACATCGTCGTGTTGGTGTTGTTCCCAGATCATCATGAAAATGTTGTTCCAGGTTCAACATCGCAAGTGACCAATCACATTGTTGTGACGTTATTCTTTTGCGCGCCAAGCCATTCGTGCATTTATGAAATTCCAGTGTTGCAAGGACAATATCAATTCTGCTTACCATTTATTAAAGGGTTACGGTTAGGGTCCGTTGATCGGCGGACAGAGGCGGTTTCTCGTAGCTTAAGTACAGTTTTTGGTTTTACGGTGGTTTTTCCCGAAGTCGCATAAGTATGACGTCACAACATTCTGATTGGTCACTTGCAATGTTGATCCTGCAACAACATTTAGTATGATGATCTGGGAACAACACCAACACGAGGATATCAGATTGTGCCCCAGTTAATCAGTTTTAACCTTACAATCAAAGGTTAAACGAGTTTCTCAAGTGTTGTCAGGATGCTGTACCTGTGTTTAATGGTCAGACGGGTTTGGACGAGTCCAAAATGTGACAGACTAAACCCTGAACTTTGGCATGTCCTGTAAAAACCAGAGAAGTCATTAAGGAAATCAACCATTTATTTGTGATTCTCCGCCCAGACGTTTGCACCACCTCCCACCACAGAATAAAGCTTCTCTCTCTCTCTCTGTCTCTCACAGATCAGTGAATGTCTCTCGGCCCAGGCTCAGGCAAAGCTTCAGTTACTCGAAGCAGAACTCACCGTCTTCGACCTCAAAGAAAGGTAGAGCCACACCAGCGATGTAGTCATACCTGCCTCATGGGTCTCTAATGCACGTCAGTGTATGAGTGCAGAGGCCTGTACGGGATAAAAACCATCACAGAGTCTGCAGCCGGTTTCAAACAGGAGAATGAGCTCAGTTTAAAATGCAGGTTTTCATCCCAACACGTTTATTTAACTGTCACACTTCTGTAATTTAACGTGACAACTACAAAATCACGCGACTCCTCCATCATTCAAACCAGTCAAAGCTTCGCTTCATCACCGTGCTGTAGCTGCTAGCTGCTAGCTGTCTGCTAGCTTAATCTGTAGTTCTGATAACTTAATGCTCCACCCTGTCGTCCAAGGATGATCACACCTACACGCAACAACATGGCTGTGGCCAAATATAGCTGAACAACTAAACAGATAAATGAAGACATGTCCCATGATCCTTTGCTGTGCGTGCAGGTGCCAAAAGGTGCGTGACCAGCGTACTGAGCTGGAGGCAGAGCTTAGTGACCTCGGGCTGCTGGGGGAGGTCCTGAAAGTTCACAGTCTGCCTGAGCTTCAGAATCTGCTGAATGAGCAAAAGCAAGAGAAAGCGGATCTGCAGACTCAACACCAGCAGGTAAAACAATCTCACCTGGATGCTTAAAAAAACCTACACCCCTTTTCCTGCCTACCTGTGTAGGATATGCAGGTTCTCCTGGCCCAGATATCAGTGATGTGCTGAGATGCACATCACTGAGTCTTCAGACCTGATCCAACAGGTGGACCACCTGAGACAGACGAGTGTTGGACACCTGGACAAGAACAAGAGCAAACCCAGGTGCAAGACTCAGGTAGGCACACGCACACCTGCACACCTGTACACCTGTATTTTAACATCAAGGAAACATTAATAAGGATAATAATGCAAAAGCATTTTAACAGGTGTTTTGTGTTCAGCTGTCCATGCAGAGCATTTCACAGGTGACCTTTGACCCTTCATTGGGGTCAGACGCTGACAGAGCCGAGCTAGAAGCAATGAGGAGAGAAGTGTGCTGTCTGACAGCAGAACTGACGCGACTTCAGGCTGCGGTAAGATCAAACCACACACCAGCACTCTGATGTTCTGACCAGGAACCTGTAGGCCCACCTATGAGTTCCTCTGGTTCCTTCAGCCACATGTCATTTAGTTTTTTCCAGTCTTCTAGATTGGGTTGATGCTTTAGTTTAGCAAGATAATCTTCACAATAACACGTGTTTTATGAACTCCTCCCCCCCAAAGAGCCAATCAACAGCTGAAGCCAAAAGCTGGTCAGACTAGAAACAACTCCAGAGTTTTCTCAAAGTCAGGACTAAAAGACAAAACCAAAACCATCAGAGTCAAGATAAAAAACAGGATTAGAATGAGTCTTCCTGTCTGTCCAGGTCTTGGTGTTGGAGTCCTCTGGTCGGGAGCAGAAGGAGTCATTACTCCAGCAGCTGGTGGTGCTGCAGGAGTCAGCAGATGGTTTGTGCAGAGACCTGGACTCGGTGCTCCAGGCTGCAGCACAGCAGGCTGCAGACCAGCAGTCACTGCTGGACGTCAAGAACCAACTGGGGGCCGAGATACAGGACTACAAGCAGCTGCTGGACAGCGCGGAACGTCAGGGGTATGAGATGATGATAGAGGAATAGATAAATACGTCCCCTTTCAGTTATTAAAATTTAGTTTTTTGCTCTTGCCTTTGTCTTGTTTTATCTTTTTAGAGTTTCACATGTCAACTTTAACTCCAAGCCAGATGTCAGATCTTCCTGTCTTGAGACCAGAAAACCCACATTCAGGAGCAACAAGACGGTGAACAGAACCGTCGGTGTTCATGGCGGCCGCGTTCACACTCTTGAACAAACACCAATAGTTTCACCGAAAACAGCGACTGCAGCCCAGTCAGATTTTGTCCACAACAAACATCCAAATAACTCACCTAGAACACTGACCAAGCCTCTGATGGAGACCATCCAAAACTCTGAAAACCAGAGAACAGTAGTGCTTTATAAAAAAGTGTGCAAGTCCATTATTTCTACAGAGACAGGCAGCAGACAGAGGAGCCCTGTGGAAGTTCTTACTAAAGATCGTGATGTTGGGGCTCAAACTAGCCGAGACGTGCGAGCTTTGGTCAAGACCTTTACTTCCAAACAAGCTGGTTTACTCTCTACTGACACAGGGACAGACATGGAAACTAACAAAAACACTCCTTCTGCAGGACCAGACGTAATTCAAAAAACACATTTTGTAATGTATGAGACCTCGTTTCATCTCTGCAAACCAGTTGCTGTTGAGGTAAAAGTGAGAGAAGCTTTCATCTTTACTCAGATGGATCCAATTGAAGCCTCCTTCCAAGCAAAGGAAAAAGATCCAACAAAGATCATCATCAGGGAGGCTGAGACTCCACCAGAAGCTGTCAGGGACATGGATGAAAATGTCAGTACAGTGCACAAGCCAGGATCTCCTCCAGTGTTTAGATCAAGTAAGGTTCAGGTAGCCCTTATGAAAGAAACCGATAAAGGAACAAATGGAAGGTCTGGAACACAAACAGTAGACACAGAAGATGTTCTAATCCTTGATCAGAGTTTGGGATTGTCCAAAACTGAACTGAAGAAACTCATAGAAGACAAACCTGCAGTGCATGACAATGAACATTTGTTGTCTAGTATCTCAGAAATTAATAACAAGCTTCACAGTAAAACTACAAGTGCTGAGAACGTAAAGGAAGAAGTAGACAACGTAGAAGAACTCCACGACTGCAAGGAAGTGAAGATGAACCATCTTAAATCAGAAAATGAGCTGATAAATCTGCAAAGTCAGGAGATATATTTCAGTGCTACAAACTCAGAAATGCCTATAAGCCTAACTGATTCTGGTGTGGCTTTAAGTTCCTCCAGCCCTGAAGAGCATCAGAGTCCAAGAGAAGAGGAATCAATGAGTCCAACAAAGCCAGATGCATGCTTGAATCCAGAAAAGTGTTCAGTGAAGAGTTCCACTGAGCCAGAACCGGATCTCACACCAAACGATCCACACATATGTTTAAACCCAACTGAGGATATGACTGAGGTGGATGATGGGCTTGTAGACAGAAAGGAAGAAGCAGAAGATACTTTGATTGTCCTGAGTTTAGATAAAAGTTTAACAAATATGTCCAACAACAAACTTGTGAAGGATGCAGATTCATGGACCAGTGTCGGCATTTCTTCTCCAGAAAGCAAGGAAAACCAAAAGTGTTATATTCAACATACAGATAGTTTAAAGGCAGAAGTGGATGAAATGAAAACAGTCAACAATGCCAGCGAGGTAAAGCTGGATCCAGTCGAGTCTAAGAAGGAGACAGGTGATCTTTCAGGTGAAGAGGCGTCAAATATATCTACAAGTTTAACAGATTCTGGTGTCGGTTTGAGCTGTTCCTCTTATGAAGAGCTACAAAGTCCAAAAGAAGTCCATTTGTCAGTTGGTGAAACAAATTCACCCAGCTGCTTGAGCCCAAAAATATGTGTGAGTCCAGATGAGACCGAGGTCATGCTAAACCTTACAGATCAGGTGTTTTGCCCAGTAGATGTGGAAGACCACATTGCAAGTCCTGATCTACTTCCGAGTCCAAATGACCCAGAAAATTACCTCAGCCCAAATGACTCAGACGTATGTCTCAGTCCAGATAGTGATGTAAAAGAAGAGGCAGGAAGTCTGAATCTAACTGAGGCAAATGCACGTGTTCACCCAGGAGAGAAATTCATTCTGTCAACAAAAGAGGACGGACAGTCGGTATCGTTTAGTGGAGATGGATCATTGCCAGAAGACAGAGATACGAAAGTCATAACGTCAGAGGGAAACCGGGGTGTGCTTTTTAGGCCATTTAAAGGTTATGAAGGAAGGGGAATTAAGCTGAATGGCACAAAGATAAGTTCTAGACCAACCAGTCAGAGAAGCAGCCTTCAGGTGAGCAGCAGTCATGGAGGCTCGGTGTTTGGAGATGGACGAAGTATCATAGCAGACAGAGAGGAACAGCTTGGTTTCGGAGGCCTTTATCGCAGAAGAGATGCAAGAAGGTCCAGAGGCAAAGATGTAAGTGGTCCTGCAGATGAAGATAAAATAGGAGGTGTGACTATGAATAGAGGTATGAGGGGGCAGAGAAACAGTGACTGGCAAGCGAAGAACCAAACAGGTAATGCCGAAGAAGCAAGCTTTGGAAATACCCTTTCCAACAGAGGAATGGCCTTTAGCAAGCCAGGAGGTTTTAGCAACAGTGGAGATGCACAAGTGGGTACAGCAGCGGTAATGGGAAGATTCAGTGGAGACTTGATGGCTTATGGTGGCTGCTTGGGACATATGAGTGTCAGCTTACCTAACTCAGGGAGCAAGGAACATCTTCCAGAAGACGGGAGATTTGGAAGTAGGGGGTGGATGGTTTATGGTGACAGTCTTATACGCAAGAACAGCTTAGACGCTGGGACTAGCTTACCCAATGAAAGGGGTGGAGAAAACTCATCCATGAATGGAAATCTTGCGACAAGTTCACCAGAAGCAGGGAGATTTGGGAGGAGAGGGAGTGCAGAGTGGATATTTTACGAAGGCAGTCTTGGACATAAGAACAGCTGGGCTGGCAGCGATAGCTCGCTGAGCGCTGAGAGCAAAGAACGCCTTTCACCTGCCACAAACTCGGCCACAACCCCACCAGGAGCTGGGATATTTAGCTGTGGGGAGTTGAAGGTTTACGGCTGGCATGCTGGATGCATGAGCAGCGATAGCAAAGACTGTCGCTCAGCAGCCACGCACATAGCAACAAGCCCACCAGGAACACCAGGAGCAGGGAGGTTCAGCAGTGGGGCGTGGACAGTGTATTGTGGGAGTCCTGGTCGTGTGAGCAGAGCTGATAGTGCTGACAGGGTCAGCAGCAGCCAGATGGTCAGTCCTCCCAGCAGCTACGTCAGCAGTGGGCGTAGACTCAACAGTGCTGGAAGTGGTGGCAGGCTGAGCTCGGCCAGTGTCGTGAGGCGCAGCAGCAGCGTGGGGAGATTCACCGGCACGGGCAGCGGTGGATGGAAACCTGTTTACAGCTCAGCGAGTGGGCACAGCGTGGGGAGTGCAGGGTGGGGCGGGGGAGAGAGGACAACCAACAGGCAAAGAGCTCCGAGCCCCGGGAGGAGGATCGGGGGCAGTGGGGGGTGGCTAAGCAGTTCAAAGGCTGCTGGGAACCGGATTACCGGCGCAGGAAGCGGATCCAAAGTCGCTGGTAGCAGTAATAGACTCAGCAGTCATGCTGGAGGGAGGATCAGCAGTTCAGGGAGGACCAATAACACCGGGGGCAGGGTCATCAGCAGCAGCGATCGGCCAATCAGGAGCACGGGAAGCCAAGCCGGAAGCAGCAAGGAGAAGATCAGCGTCTGCAAGATGGCGGCACTAACGATCTCAGCTGCAGGGAGGGAGAGAAGTCAGGAGAGACAACGACAAGCTCAGAGAGCCCGACAACCACGACAACAACAAGAACAACAACAGCAACCATGACAACAACAACAAGAACAACAACAAAAGGCTGCAGGTGAGATCAAAGTCGCAAAGACAACAATACAAACACATCTGAGGAGTTCATGTCCAGCATGAAGAGAAAGTAATGCAGGCGACACGAGCAATGACCTGATCTGAAATAAGAACATCGTTGTGGGGTCTTTACTTTTCAGTATTAAGCAGCGTCAGGTGACTGCTGTTGTGATTCGGTGGCTTATAAATAAAGCTGAATTGAACTGACGCATGCACACGTTAACTTTCTCGGATTACTGAGGCTGTTTTCAAACATGCTGAAAAAAGAAATCCAGGTGCTCGAACTCGAAGTAAATGTTATTCCCAACAGGCTTAAAACACACAAAGCCTGAGCTCATGGAAATCTGTGCTTTTGAGTCTAAATGCCTGGATCGACGCTTCTGACGTCTGCATTAATTTCTGTGAAACTAAAGAACATTTGATAGGTACAGCAGGGAGAAAACACGGAACATCTAACCTGTGTCGTATGAAGAGGCAAAGCTGTTTGTTCCTTTGTTTTGTTTACATACAGACTGTTTATTTATACGTTCAGATGTTTTCAAACGTACGCGCTGTGATGAAGCGTCACTCTGTTTAACAACAGTAAGAATGATCTCTCTTGCCTTGCAGCTCCCTCGCCTCTCATCCAGCGCTCGCTGACCACAGGTGTCACGGTCATGACCTCTGACCCTGAAGGCGTTGATGACATCATGCAAGTCTGAGTAGGGTGATATTTTCCCCGTCAAAATCAGCTGATTCTTTTTCTACATTAAATAGTGATTTTTTTTCTCATAAGGACATTAAAGACTGACAGGAAGGACATGCAGCAAAGGGCCGCAAGTCAGATTCAAACCCGGGCCGCACTCAACCGTGCAGCATATGGCTGTCTGATCATCCCACTGAGCTGAACCAGTGCCCATAGATACTGAATTTAATGGAGCCATGACCACACAGCAGTTTTTATCTCTATATGTTGAATATTTTCAGCCTGACAGGTACATAGACAGCAGACATCCTCGCCAAATCTTTTGGCTGACAAACACTTTTAAGCTCTGAAGCTGTTTCATTCACACTGAAAGCGTCACAGTCCAAAGACGAAATCAGTGTTTTGTTTCCAAATCTCAGAGTGTTAAAATATGATGATGCTGGAAGAATGACGTGTAGAACATGATGCTGTTACGCAACAGTACATGGAGTACATGTACCGCAGTTACGTAATTAAAATACAAAATATGAGTAACTGTATTCAGTTACAGTTACAGTTGAAAAAGGTGGTAATCAGAATACAGTTACTTTGTTGAAATAAGTGGATTACACGGCGGTCTTTTCCTGTTTCGTATGTTCGGCTATGCTCTATTTTTGGTAATTCCACGCCGGTGGAAACCCAAACAAACACACATTAAGAGGCTCTGATGTCTCAGTCTCACGGCCCAGGTCACCTGTACTTGCAGCCTGGTGTCGGTATGGAGAGTAACCTTCAACAATAAATCACACAGCAATAGGACATTCATGTAGTTGTAAAAAGCATGATAATATATTAAGTAATCCAAAGTATTCAGAATACGTTACAAAATACATTTTGGGGCATGTAATCTGTAATCTGTAGTGGGATACATTTTAAAAGTAACCTTCCCAACACTGTTAACAAATACATGTTAAAAAGAAGACATATGTTTCACATTTAGAGGACAAACCACAGGTTTGGGCTTTAAATGGTTAACAGTCTCATCAGCTGGTTTCATTTCCTTAGTTAATAATAACTTAGATTTGTATGACATCGTAGAAGAAAACCACCTTTTAACGTTTGTCTTCTTTATGCGGTGAAACAAAGCAGATTCTTCAGGTGTTGCAGTGACATCAGGAGGCAAAGGTGCTTCATCAGCTTCTCCTAAAAGTTCATGTTGAGCAACATACGACAGTAAGCACCAGGAGCAGATTAACGTTACAGTCTTATCCTCGCTGGGGATTGTTTTTAAATGTCGAGTCCAATAACAGCTTGTTCAGGTTCTGTTTTCCATCTTTATCAGCATCCTTCTGTGTTAACCAGAGAAATCTAGTTTGTACACTTTGACCTGGAAAATAAAGCTGAATATTAATCTGTGCCCCGTTTCCTCTTTAAGAACATGAAAGCGATAAAGTCATGAACCACCCAAAGTGTCTGATGAGAACGTTTTAACTCAGGTTGTGAAACAGACTCAAACAGACTCACTGCTGCTGGCTTTGTAAAGTAGTTTAGTTCTGTAGCTCTTAGCGAAACACGCAGGAAGAGCACAGTGGGCTTTCCTTCATCAGCAGCCTGAACGCAGGGAAAACCTTTGAAATCTGAGGCAACTGTCAATGAATACACGGCCTCCACCTATGACTGCTGCACCTTCAGTCTAACCACCAGAGGGCAGCAGAGACAAAGTGGCCTTCCTCCATACTCTCTCCTCATCTTCTTATTCAGTGGTGCATCAGGAGTCTTTCTCCGTGAATCATATTGAAATGATAAGTATGTTTGTAAAAATCAGGCATCATTTTATCAGCTCCAGTTTTGATCATCAACAAAACTGGAGCATATTCAGTATATTCATACATTTTTAGGTTCATGTTTAGCTGCTCATTAAAGCAAATTTCAGCTGGACGCGGTGAAGATGACCTGCTGACACAGGTAAATATGGAGCTCACTGCACACCTGTGACTATAATTATTTTTATACTTTCCCAAAGCTGAAGTTCTACAAACAAGACGGGACTGAATTACAGCTCTCCTGCTTAAATTATATTCAAGCTCACAGTTTGCATCATTGGGGGATGACTGAGACTGACAGGTGGATCTGCTAGCTGTCTGATAGGTATCAATACACCCCAAAACCACAGGCTGTCACATCCCTGAGCAAAGATCGAAACATCACCATATTACCAGCCGTCTAAACACAACGGATTATCACACAAATTTACTACACTCCTCAGAGACAACAATACCTATGAAGCCTGAAGACAAGACCCCACAAGCAAGAACAGAAAGAAAGTTATCAGTTTACTACAGCAACTTGAAAAGGATTAGAGTTGAGGATAGAGTTGTGGCCAAAGGTTTTGAGAAAGACACAAATATTGGTTTTCACAAAGTTTGCTGCTTCAGTTTTTAGAATAGCATATTGCATATACTCGAGAATGTTATGAAGAGTGATCAGATGAATTGCAAAAGGAGCTGCTGGCATCATTTCAATAATCTTCTCATTAACTCAGGTGAGAATGTTGATGAAGAAGATGAAAGATGATTCAGCTGTGGGATCGCCACTCCTGCGGTTTGCACAGGAATGGCAGCAAAGACTTTTGGAAGATGGCCTGGTGTCAAGAAAGTCAGCAATGAGGCCACTTCTCTCCAAACCCCCCCCCCCCCCAAACCCCCCAAACAGAGTGATTTTAAAGGTAAAGTCATCTTCTCTGATGAAGCCCTTTCCAGTTGTTTGAAGCATCTGGAAAAAGCATTGTCCGGAGAAAAAAAGGCCAGCGCTACCATCAGTCCTGTCTCATGCCAACAGTAAAGAGTCCTGAGACCATTCATCTGTGGGGCTGCTTCTCATCCAAGGGAATGGGCTCACTCACAATTTTGGCAAAAACCACAGATGTGAATGAAAAATGGTACCAAAAATTCGTCCAACTTCTTCCAATGATCCAAGAACAGTTTGGTAGAGAACAACGCCTTTTCCAGGATGATGGAGCACCATGCCATAAGGCCAACATAATAATGAAGTGACTCAGGGAAGAAAACATTGAAATTTTGGGTCTATGACCAGGAAACTCCCCAGGCCTTAATCCAAATAAGAACTTGTGGTCAACCCTCAAAAGGCAGGTGGACAAACCCCCCCACTAATTCTGACAAACTCCAAGCATCGATTATGAAAGAATGGGTTACCATCAGTCAATTTGGCCCAGAAGTTGATTGACAGCATGCCAGGGCCAATTGCAGGGGCCTTGAAAAAGAAGGGCCAACACTACTAATACTGACTGTGATGTAATTGTCAATAAAAGCCTTTGAAACTTATGAAGCGCTTGTAATTACCATATTTTTTGGACGATAAGGCGCACCGGATTATAAGGCGCATTAAGCGAAACAAAACAGTCAGATAAGTCAAACTTTACTCATTCTTCTTGCTTCCTCCACTTCTGTAACATTGATTCATTAATGCTGGATTCTATCACAGCGGCTCTGTTCCCATGTTGTTGCAGTATATTAATGACTAACCTCGTATTGTGGATGGATTATCTCAGTTGTTCTCCTGACTGAAGTTTGGTCCGTTTACAGCATCCTGCCATGCGATTACATTTGTCTCTAACCATCAGGAACCTTCACATTAACTTTTATCCAGTGGAAAAAAGTTAGCGTTCATCCTCCAGCTTCAGTTTATGTTATGCTAACTTAGCTGTGTCGCTAGCGATCATGTAGCACATCATTATATACCAGCTAGCCCAACTTCAGTAACCCTACAAACGTCACTGCTGTTTAGTTTAAAGTCTTCATTTATGTTGGAAGTGATAGCAGAGCTGTACGTTTGAATTTTTCAGAAACCTCTCAGTCAGAACATGCTATATCATGTTTAGGTGGAAGCTAGCGAGCTAACTTCCTGCTAACTTCTAACTCCGTTAAATGTAACAAATTCTGTTTTCATGGATGCCTGGATGTTAAACTTAATTTCTAACACCTGGTAAAACAGCAACACTGATCATTTTATTAAAGCTGAAAGAATTTAGACAGTTTTTAACTCTCAGTGATGCCGCAGTGTTCGTTTGACTTTGGGACCTGAAGTGGACGGAGTTTAGGACCCAGATTACTCTGCGAGGCTCCAGACTACCGTAGTCATAACGCTCCGACAATCCATCAAGCGGTGCGGCTTCGTAACTTAGCAAAGTCGAACTAAAACATTTTTTGACAGATTCGGTTCGAGGTCAGTAAGCACAACCAGAATTGATATATAAGTTGCACTGTAGATTTTTGAGAAAATTAAAGGGTTTTAAGATAAGATAAGATAAGATAACCTTTATTAGTCCCACATGTGTATAAGTGCGCCTTATAATGTGGAAAATACAGTATACTTCAATATATCACAGAAACAACTGACAAAAAGATCTAGAAACACTGAAGCAGAAAAAAAATATTTGTGTCATTCTCAAAACTTTGGGGTACGACTATAGTCTGTCAAGTCCAGAGAGGGGCGAATTCCTATGAGGGAGCCTGAGACCTTTTTCAAAGGCTGCATATTTCCTTTTTACATTATGTCATATCAGGACACAAGCGCATTAATCCAGTGTCTCACTGTTGGTGAATTTTCAGGTTTCCAATAAATCAGAATACATGTTTTCACTGCTGTGCTCTCAAGTATAATAAAAGATTTCTTTTAGTAGTTCATGTTAAGACAGCCTGTGTCCCCCAGAGTCCACAGTTTGGGGTACTGTTCAATTTAGATTCCTATTACCCTTTAGATTATTTAAATGGCACATCTCCACCATCCTTCTATCCTGGGCCACTCCACAACATGTGAAAAAGATATTTTAGGTTTTCCCTACTTATTATCTAAGCCCAGGAAGTTCTGCAGACCCACAAAAATATCACCCTGACTTTAGCTAGTTATGATGTGTAAGCATGTTTGCAAATCCCTCTGCAGGTCAACATGTCAGTCTCAATATTCAATTCAATCATAGCGCTGAACTGATACTTTTGACCCTTATCACACGGAGTGCCAACTCTTAACGAACACAATTGCAAAATGTATATAAAGTAAAATTAAAAAGTAAGTAAAGTTTTATTTATATAGCACATTTCAAGATAAAATCACAAAGTGCTTCACAGGAGTTAAAACATAAAAACAAAAATCAACCAAAAGCAAGTTCAAAAGATGAGTTTTTAGCTGTTTTTTAAAAGAGACCACTGAGTCCACAGATCTCAAGCTCAATGGAAGAGACTTCCACAGTCTGGGGGCCACAGTTACAAAAGCTCTGCCACCTTTTGTTTTCAGCCTCGTGTTATGGACAGCAAACCTCAGGGACCTGCTGGGGATGTAAGGATGTAAAAGATCACTGATGTATGTTGGCGCTTGTCCATGCAGAGTCCTAAATATCAAAATCATAATCTTAAACTGCACTTTGAATTATATGCAGAGCCAGTGCAGCTGGATCAGCAGAGGTGTGGCATGGGAGGACTTGGAAGACTTGGTCAAAAAAAAAAAAACCTCACAAAAACAGATTTACTTAATCATTTTATTCCTAACCCTTCAACTCTCTAGCTGCCCCAGAACCACTTATCAAGGTCATTGAATTCCTTGTATTCTTTGTGCTTATCCAAATCCATTTTTAATTGGCCCGCAAGTAAGTTTATAAATAGAATAGAATAAGGCCGCACTTCAACTTTTTCTTGAGTGTATTGCACTTCTTAGTTTTAACACCAGGGGGAGCTGCTGTTGATCAAGGCAGTTGCTTCACCAAAAAGGACAATCACAGAAGAAATTTACCCCAAGTTACTAAACATGGCAGACCCAAAGAAGCCAAAGGTAGAAAGTGAGTGCAGAAAATTTCAGACACGGTGGGAGAGTGAATATTTCTTCAAAGATTAAAGGGGACGTGTCTGTTTGATCTGCACCGAAACTGTGGCAGTTATGAAAGAGTATAATGTACAACGTCATTATGAAACCAAACATCAGGCCTATGCATCCTACACTGGTGCTGAGCGAGAGCAGAAATTAAAGCAAAGGGTAGCTCTCCTGCAGGAAAAGGCTCCAATAGCCAGCTATGAGGTCGCCCAACTCATCGCAAGACATGGCGAGCCTTTTTCAGATGGAGACCTCATAAAACAACTTCAACAACGTCAGCGTGTCCAGAAATCCAGTCGTGCGACGCATCGAAGACTCGTCAGCCAACATTAAACTGCAACTGTCTGATAAAGCTGTGCTTTTGATTTTTACTCCATCGCATGTGATGAGAGCACCGATGCCACAGACGCCGCACAGCTGCTAATTTTTTTGCGGGGAGTGGATGAGAGCACGAGCGCTTTAAAAATATATTCCACAGTACCCGTGTGTTAATAAACATGCATGTGCAGGTACACATGCTTCAAATATCAATAATGCGCATCGATTCTGTCACTACCCTGCTTTTGCACCACTTTCTTATCTGCGTTTTTCTTGTTAACACACAGAGTACATTGAGACGTTCGCCAACAGAAGCATGTGGAATGTTTTTGCTGCCAGAGCTGCAGGTTTGTTTGACAGATCTCCATCTGAGATTTCAACCCCTCCCTCCTCTGAGCACAACTTAATTGCAGCTGTGGAGGTTTGGTGGGCGTCGAACGTACGTGTCGCAGCAGCTCGGCGGTGATGACAGGTGGGTGTGTAGTGACGGGAACAGTTCCCCAGTAAACTGGGGAAACTGAAGGAAACTGGTTGGTCCTGTCAGCAGCCTGCAGGTACGGCTGCAGCACAAGGCCTCGTCTTAATCCTGTCACAGCAACACACATAACCATGAATAACACAGAAATACTTACGTTTCATAAAAACCTTTACATCCCCTCATGAGCAGCAGGATTACACAGATTTTTATAAATTTTTCACCTTTAAAATAAAAGATTTTAAAGTAGAACCATTGCAACCAGTCGCAGTGACCAAATGTGAGTATTTGGACTGTGGTGTCCACTTACTGTTACCCATATGGCATGCATGTTTACCCCTGTGTGAGTGAGTTATGTCTACATTTCAGTGCTCAGGGTAAACAAATGCTTTAGGTAAAATATTTGTTTTGATAAATTATCTTTCATAACCCTGGAAGGACGGATGCCTGACAAGTTAAACAGCATCGAGTGAGGTTTAAGCTCAACTTCACAAAACCTGGAGCAGCTCACAGGTTGCTGAAATGTGTGAGGAGAACTTTCCTTCTCTTTGTTTCTCTGTGGCACAAACAGGGACAGCAGGGTGGATGATGCTGGGAGACCCTCTGTGCTATAGCCGGACGAGCTGAAAATGACAGATACAGCTCCTGTCTGTGTGTGTCTGTTTTGTATTTTTTATATTTTCTGTCAGAATAAAAACTGATGTCAGGATGAAGACAAACAGATGAAGACAAATGAATCCAGCACAGTTCTCATGGAGTGCAGGTCACTGTAACACAACACCTGGTGCTGGGAGAGGGCATGTGCTGCTGCAGGTACAGACCTGCAGGTGGAGTTATGGCAGGTATTTCCCAGAGGCCTGTTGGAACAGAGCCTTTTTACCGCACTGCGCCTGCCTCTAATCTCAGCCTCCATCTCCTCCGACTCCTGTCGGCGTCTTTTGTTTCTTTTGATCTTCACTTTTCTCTCCCAGGCAGTCGGTTAGTTCTTCTGTTAACAAGCTCGTTGCCATGTCAACGACACACCTGACTACCTGAATCAAGCCAAATGTTAAACTGAGATCTTACGTGAGCAGAGTAGGATCAGTAAAGAAAACAGAAGCTTAGCAGGTTATTAAGATGACAAACGTTCACTTTAATGCGACAACAGAAGCTGACTAAGTGATTTAAATCTCTCACCTACAAATCGCCATCGCACGCTGCAGCTTTAACGTTTCCTGTTACTGCAAACACAGCGTGACCTGATTTTATGCCTTCAGCTCTCTGCTGTAAACCTGCTTCACTCCAGCAGACACTCAATTCTGACAGAAACTGAATGGAGTTTGGTTAAAAGTTGGAAGTCTTCTTTGTTTGACTAATAGGAAACTAGTTAGTTGGAGTTTTAGCTGAAAGTGTCCTGTTACTGTTTGTACGGCAGATATTTGCCCTCCATCGGTTCCACACGGATACATGAATGAAGTGTTTGAACAGGTCAGACGGTTTGTCACATCTGGTCACATCTGATGGACTTTGGTGCAGCTTTTTTACAACAAATGGAACAGACTCAAAATAATGAAAACAGTCACGTCTCACTAGGATGAGGTGAAATGTGAATGAAGTGTGGTGCATCATGTTTAAGCATATTTACATTTTATGCAGACACCTCCATCGTCAATCAGCTGACCTGTGAGCACTGACGTGCGCTCTTTCATTGGTTTGAAGTCAAATTTGGCCCAAACTGAATGCAGTTTGTTGTTCAATGTTCTTGTTCTTGTCCAACAAACTGTTGGCCTTTGGTATGGTTGACCACCACATTCTGCTTTAAAGACTGAAATACTGGGTCGGTGTATCTAGATCTGCCTTGCAGTGGTTCTCCGTATAACTCCTCATATAACGATGCTTTTCTGTGGCACTTTCTAAGTACACTCATCTTCCACTTCTCTTACCTATGGTGTACCACAAGGTTCTGTATTGGGGCCCTTATTTTTTCTAAGACATCTGATTCCTCTTTGGCATATTTTGAGCACCTTTGAGGACATTTGCTATCACTGCTATGCAGATGACATCCAGTCATATATTTAAACCCCAAGATGTTTCTAACCTGCAGATTCTGAATGAGTGCTTAGAATCCATTAAAGGTTGATGGCTGATGACTTTCTCCAACTTAATGAACGAAAGACCGAAGTCCTTGTATGAGCGCCTGATAGACACGTACCTAAGATAATGAATGCTCTTGGTCCCCTTGCAACATTTGTGAAATCATCAGTAGGGCTGGGTATCGTCACTGATTTCTAGAATCGATTCAATTCCGATTCACAAGGTCCCGAATCGATTCGATCCACGATTTGATTTAATTCGATTCAATTCGATTCAATTCAATTCGATTTGAATCTGGGAAATTTTGACAGTCAGAAATATTATAATTCAGATCAGTACATTTACATATTTTTGTATCTATAAAAAGGAAGCTGACACACGCAAGACTTTATCAAAGGTGTGAGCGTCACAGCAGAGGCCTTTGTGTCAAAGCAGCTGAAGATAAAACAGAAAAACATGAAGGTGATTTTCCTGTTCTGGATTTTATAAAAACCTGCAGTACATCAAAAACGAAAGAAAACCATTAATCAACATATAAACGTTACCTCTGAAGTTACAGCGGTTTTATTAGAGACACAGCGTTTTGCATTTTGCATAATTTTAAAAAGTTTAAATTTGTTCAGTATTGAACGGCAGAAATTAGGTTTTCTTTTCGGAAGAATGTAAAAGGAAACAAACAGCGGCCGACAGGCTGTAAACAACGGTAGACTTGTGCGTAACAAGCAAGCGAATAATGAAGAAAACAGATTTTTAGACGGGAAACTGTGAGAGAGAGAGAGAGAGAGCTGTGCATGAAGTGTGATTTTATCCTGGTGGAAGCAAAACAGCAAAAGTCAGAGTGAATTCATGACGATGTTTATGTGAAGCGTAGTTTGGATCTTCTTTTGCTGCTGGTTTGGTCAATATTGTTTGGAGAGAGATCAAACTAACAGCTTCTGAATCGGCGTATAAAGGGCGTGAACACAAAGCTCGACCCGCCGAAACATCAGAGTCAGCGAGCTGTCGGCTTTCAGCCCCGGGCGTGAGAAAGGCGACATCTAACTGATTCTGATCCGCGGGTTGCGCTGTGTGTTTAAGTCTTTGTGCAGAATCCGTGTTCCTGCTCTCATTTACTGTCTTAGCTGTTTGGTAGTTGTTGAAATTTTGTGAGATTTCACCTGAGATTCTGGCATTTCGGGCAAAATAAATTTATATTAAAAAATCGATTCAGGATTTTAACGAATCGATTTCACGTTATCCAAGCCAGAATCGATTTTAATCAATAAATCGATTATAAAAACCCACCCCTAATCATCAGTCAGGAACTTAGGGGTAACCTTTGACCCTGCTCTCACTTTGGATGTTCACGTCAAATCTCTGGTTTGGTCGTGCTTTTATCACATAAGAAACATTCCTCAATTAAGTCCTATTGTATCACGCACTGAACGGGAGATTGCTATACATGCATTCATGTCATCACGTTTGGACGACTGTAATTCACTGTTTATATGTCTAAGCAAAAACTCCCTGGAGCGTCTGCAGGTTGTTCCAAACGCTGCAGCAAGGCATCACGCTGTAGCTAATACAGCTGCATTGGCTCCCTATTGAATTCAGAGTCCATTTAAAGATTCTGGTTGACTTTTTCGAGCTCTTTGTGGACCAGTACCAGCTGACATCACTGAACTTCTACAGCCCTATGTCCGTAATTGTTATACAGCATACAAGACTGAGAACTGCGGGACACAGAGCTTTTGCCACTGTGGCCCACAGACTGTGGAACTCCTTTCTTCTGAGCTTAAGATCTGTGGACTCAGTCATCTCTTTAAAAAACAAGATAAAACTCATATTTTTTGAATGACATTTGGTTAAATTTTTGCCTGTTTTGTTTTAAATGCCTTGGTATTTCACTGTGAAGCACTTTGTGATGTTTGTCTTGAAAGGTGCTATATAAATAAAATTTTACTTTTACTTAATAATTTAAAGAAACACTGAGCTGATCCTGTAGCAGCGAGGAGGCCCCAAATATTTGTCAGGTTTTGCCAAAACCAGATGGATTTTAAAACTTCAAACACGCTGAGGACACGCTTTCTCATCAAATAACATTTAAAACATGCTGATGTTTCAGGACACGGATGAAACAGAGTATGAACAAACTGCATCTTTGTCTCGCTTCCACCTTTAGAGAGACTGGGTTATTCCAGCAGTGCCGCCCCAACAACAACACGAGGGACCTTCAACACCTGGACAGACATCAACTCCAAGGACCCTCCCACAAAAACCCCCACAAATGCACCAGATTCAAACCAGATCACACAACGTGAAGTCCTGGTGTTAGCTGGACATGCAGAGGCTGTGAGTTTAGGTCAGGACTCATGTGTCTATCACCTGTTCGTGGTGATAGAGGGTGTGAGCCTTGTAGTGTACATGGGACACTACTAGGCGGGCAGCTATCAGCGTGTGAAACAAAGTGTGTTTGAACATATTTGTGTCACCTTTCACGCCTCTGTGTGAGCGGCAGGAATCGTCCGTCACTTCATGGCTGACGGCGTGTTGGCTTTTGTGCACACACTGCGCTGGAAAAACCGGAGTGTGTTGGCACAAATGTCTGAAACTTGGCAGCACATGAATAGAAACTGATCTGCTGTCAGTCTTTATTGTGCAACACCATTTAGAAACCATTATTCGTTATTCTGAGGTCAGGTTTTAGCATCTGTTGCCTCTGGACTGGATTTTACTCATCATATAAAGCTTGAAAATGATAAGATTTTAATCTATCTACCACACCATCGATGTGAAAGGTGAGCAAATAAACCCACCAGGTGGACGAATGAGACAGGTTCTCCCTCAGATTGTTCTCATCATGCAGCATCACAGTTTACTGACAGTGAGAGGAGAAACAGAGTGGCTCGCAGGTCCTCCACTAATCTGTTTCATACAGAGGCTGCTGAGAATCACCGGTGTTATAGTATCTGTACTTCATGGACAGGCGTGCAGAGCTGGCTGCCTTTCATGGCTGACAGCGTGTGATCAGGTTCATGCAATCAGGACCATGTGATCAGTACCATGTGATCAGGTCCATGTGATCATGTCCATGTGATCAGTACCATGCGATCAGGTCCATGTGATCAGGTCGATGAGATCAGGTCCATGTGATCAGGTCAAAGCGATCAGGTTCATGTGGTCAGGTCCATGTGATCAGGTCCATGTGATCAGGTCAAAGTGATCAGGTTCATGTGGTCAGGTCCATGTGATCAGGTCCATGCGATCAGGTCGATGCGATCAGGTCCATGTGATCAGGTCCATGTGATCAGTACCATGCGATCAGGTCCATGTGATCAGGTCGATGCGATCAGGACCATGTGATCAGTACCATGTGATCAGTACCATGCGATCAGGTCCATGTGATCAGTACCATGCGATCAGGTCCATGTGATCAGGTCAAAGCGATCAGGTTCATGTGGTCAGGTCCATGTGATCAGGTCCATGCGATCAGGTCCATGCGATCAGGTCCATGTGATCAGTACCATGCGATCAGGTCCATGTGATCAGGTCCATGTGATCAGTACCATGCGATCAGGTCCATGTGATCAGTACCATGCGATCAGGTCCATGCGATCAGGTCCATGCGATCAGGTCCATGTGATCAGTACGATGCGATCAGTACCATGTGATCAGGTCCATGTGATCATGTCCATGTGATCAGGTCCATTTAATCAGGTCGATGCGATCAGGTCCATGTGATCAGTACCATGTGATCATGTCCATGTGATCAGGTCCATTTAATCAGGTCAAAGCGATCAGGTTCATGTGGTCAGGTCCATGTGGTCAGGTCCATGTGATCAGGTCCATGTGATCAGGTCCATGTGGTCAGGTCCATGTGGTCAGGTCCATGTGATCAGGTCCATGTGGTCAGGTTCATGTGGTCAGGTTCATGTGATCAGGTCAAGGTAAACCTGGCTTAGAGCACACCTGACACACTCTCAGCTGCTCTCATCACTTCATTACTCTCTATTCTCTTGCACAGTGTTCAGCAGATTCTCCTCCATTTCCTCACAAATGCTGATTTGCTGTTCAGATGTGATCGGTACATTAAATGGTCGTCATCAGATGTAAACAGATACGGGAACTACACATCCCCTGGCAGCTGCTACCAAGCCATGTGGAGTCTTATCGTCACTTATCTTTCAAAAACAGAAAGGAGCCAGCGTCTCAAATATCAGCGACAGGAATCATTCAGGCAGGACGCTGACTCAGCATTATGAGTCACCGTCCTGAACATACATTCTCCTAAAACAAACCATGAGCTGCTGCTTTTTATATGTTTTCTACATTTAATTGTGAATAAAATGTGTGTTTATGAGATTTAATGGGTGAGATTTGCTAACTGATATAGAGTTGGGACCATCCATCAGATTAGTTGGTTTAATCCGCTGCTCGTTACAACTGCACATGAACATGCAGCTTTCTGACGGTTTGTTTTAACTGTGTACCATCTAAAACCTGCATTCTTTCTAATGTCCAGCAGGCGGCAGACATTAGAAACATGTCTATGAGAAAATGAGCCTCCTGCTCAGACGACCTCTGACCTCAGTGATCTCTGTCCCCATGGGTTTCAGGTCTGATCCTATAAACCAGAAAGTTTATTTTGGAGATTTTGGTCCCTGCAGAGTCAGACAGGAACAGGAAGCAGCGAGGGATTCGGGATGGGGCTACACGTTGATTGATAAGTTCCTCCTTGTTCAAAACATCTAATGAAACAGCAGTGATGAAGACGCTCTGTAACTGTCATCAACAGCAAGGTGAGGTCAGGGTGGCTGTGGCCATCTTTTGTATACAGAGGTTGACTAAGACCAGCCGGTGCAAGCAGGAATATTCTCAAAGCAGTAATTCTACATGAGGTGAGAACATCAGTGAGACTGACATCACTTAATGTAATGATGAGATCTGAAGTGGCTGGACATGGGATTTACTGCCTGCTAGGCCTGAACCTCCTGAGGATGGAGGTGAGGTCAGTAAAAACAGACTTCCTGAAAACGTGAACCAACCAGCTTGATCGAGGCCAAAGAGATGCAGTTACAGGCAGGAGGCAGCGTGACGTGTCCTTATATGGAAAAAAACTCAGAGCAGCAGGAGGGGAAACAAGAGAGGATGGACAGGAAGCGAACAGCAGGAAGACCCTCTCATTTACCGCCTCTAATGACAGAAACAAATCTGCACACTGTTCTGGTGAAAGCAGCTGAACGTCTGCAGCTTCTGCACAACCTCAGTCATAAAAACTTTGAGCTCGTAACCTCCGGGTCACAGCGAGCAGCAGGCTGCAGGTACGGTTCACCTCATCACAGAGCATTTAACAGAAGAGCTGTGAGAATATCTGACCTCAGAGAGCTCAGGGCCGAGCGTCTGAACCAGAACAAATCTGGATTCTGAGATCAACCTTTTATCCTGTCTTCCTTCTCTCACCCCAACCAATCACAGCAGATGGCCCCGCCCCTCCCTGAGCCTGGTTCTGCAGGAGGTTTCTTCCTGTTAAAAGGCAGTTTTTCCTTCCCACTGTTGCCAAAGTGCTGCTCATAGGGGGTCATGTGATTGTTGGGTTTTTCTCTGTATGTATTACTGTAGGGTCTACCTTACAATATAAAGCACCTTGAGGAGACTGTTGTTGTGATTTGGCGCTGTATAAATAAAACTGAATTGAACTGGCAGCAACTTTTAAACATTTTCTTTGAGCTCTTTAATCTGTTGTTGTTCTATAATGAAGATTTTGTCTCCTGGTTGAGCCCAGTCTGTTTTATGTGGCTGTGGTTATGATAATGATGGCTGTTTGAACTAAAAAACAAGTAATCCTGTTCTCATTGGTGGAGGTTGAGTTCTCTCTGAACAATAACCGGTTGTTGCTTTAGTGACTGTTTAACTTCAAGTACACAAAGTACACGTTACTCACATACTTTGACTGCAGTAACCTTTGCAGTGCAGTATTTCCCCTGTGACAGTGTGTACACGGCATGTACAGGCTCTCCTTTTAGCAGATGAAGGTCACTCTCGTTTCTTCAGAGGATGTTTGAGGATGTTTGAGGATGTTTGAGGATGGGGCGTTCCAGCGTTCAGACGGGATTTCTGTCAGTGTGCCAAAAAACGAGTGAGTGAAAAGGAGAGCGTGAGATCAGCGCTGACAGCCGAGTGAATGGGTGACGATAAGAGCAGAAAGATTTATGAAGAGGAGTGAAGCCCAGAGGCAATCAGAGAAAAAGCTTCCAAAGAATCCAGGCGTTGTCGCAGCCTGAGGAGGAGGAGGATGATGAAGAGGAGCTGCTGAAGACCAGGGTGCATGAAGCCTGCTGACTCGACCTGCACAGACATGTTTCAGGCTGTTTAACGCTCCCTCTGTTCATTGCTGCAGTGCAGGTCTGGAAGCATTTCAGCCGTTTTTCTGCTTTCACTCCTTTTCAGTCTTAGAGTAACAAGTCTTTAATTCCAGAAACACAGCTCAGTGTTAAAACAAATCCATGAAAGAATTAAATGTGAGAGCAGGTCTGTTTAAAAGCAGCTGCAGGACGGACTTAATGCCATAACTGTGGCGGTTTCTCCAGGAAACCACAGAGCTGACTCACTAATCCTCGTTAATGCTCTGATGGTCTGTGAGGTCCTCATAACTTCACTTTTTTTTAGTTTGCACTGAACGAAAGGCTCACTGAGAGAAAGTCCATTGTTGGCCAACAAAGGCTGAACCTGATCCTGGAAACTGTTATTTAATGTTCTTGGGAGGCAAACAGAGGATCGGAGGCCAAATTTGGAGTTTTCTGTCCCAGTGCCTCCCCTCTGGTCCCAATTGGCCACACTGGGAGGAAAAATAATGTCAGCTTAAAGAAAACCAGCTTTATCAAATGAAACCAACAGAGGATTTAACCTGCTGCAGAGGCTCTCCGTTTAAACGTCTCATACCCACATAGCAAATTTGGTATGGCCCTGATCTGGTCCTCACAATGTGCTTACACATGGCCCACATACCCATACCCAAGAATGATGGCCCTTTGGTGGCCCAGATCAGGTTTGCCAGAGGTGGCCCACACATGGGCCAGCACAAGGCCAGTTGCAGACACACTGCTGGCCCTGTGCCGGCCCAGATGTCAGCCTAAACTGTATTTCAGTGTTTGCTATTATCCACACACACACAACAGCAGCCCCTCTCCCTCAGTTTTTGCATTTGCACTCGCTCGCAATGTGTTGCTCGGGCTCTCAACATTTCTGCCCGTGCGCGTTCAATTCTTTCTCTACACCGTTATATTTGTGCCACAAAACCAGCCAATCACAGACTTGGATGCAAAAACATCTGATTGGCTGTTTTGGTCTCCAATCAGCTCGAAATGACAAAATGCAATATCCCAGAATCCATTTAGACCAAAACTCAAACGAGGCAGTGGCGGAGGAACACAGAGTTTGAAGTATTACTCTTTCTGGGTCACAAAATAAACTTTTAACCTCCTAGGACCTGCGTACACCTATGTGGACATCACATTTTGGGTTATTTAGACCAAAATACTCAATTTTGCTCTACAAGGGCCTGATATCCACTTAAGAGGACATTATACTGCTACTGTTCTATCAAAGTTTTAAACGAATATCCTCATATGTGGCTCTCATTTTTCTTAGAAACAAAAATCAGGTAAAAAAAAACCCTGGTAATTCTTTGTTTTTACATTCATCAGGTCGCAATCAGCCCAAATATCAAAGCGAAATCAAAAATGTATGCCGTGGAAGAGTTCGGGTCTTAGGAGGTTAAAATATTTTCATGCGAGAATGTTTCTGTGTAAACAAATATCTGCTCGTTTCATCAAAACATCACATATTTGCATAAGTGCGCCGACGTTTTCGGAGATGCGTGTTGCCCACCAGCTAACCGCACAGCTGGACTGGCCATTGGGCATCCCGGACATTTGCCCAGTGGGCCAATGGTGATTTTACATTTTTATGTTTGTTTGTTTTTGTAACGGTATAAACAATGAAAGGTGGTGGATTAGCCATGATCAACTCTGGGCTGGACCAATTACAATACATCCATATTGAGAGGAAAAGGAACGCGATTCGTCCCGCATTCAGCTAGAATGAAAAAGACACAAAGCTGGATTTATTCTGTCTTTGCTGCACAGCTGCCTCTTCTCCTCTCATTCTCCCCCCTCCCTCTCCTGTTGCTACTTCAATCATGAAACTGATCAATGATCAGCTGATCGTCTCTCTTGTTTGTTGCGCCAGAAACAGGAAAGCAGCGGATGTGGCGCTAAACAACAGCAGCACGTTCAAGCTTGATCAGCTGTTGTTAGAATTTATTTAATATTGATTTCAGGTATCAGCTGATGTTTGCTGGAGCCACAGCTGTAAAGCTGCTGGTCATGATGTCGGTTTGGAAACATGAAGGTGATACAAATCACACATATATACCAACAACACAGTGTACGTCACTGTCACAGCAGCGTTTTAGTTCAAAGGCTTTATGGTTTTTCCTGTAACACCTGGTGGTGTAGTCGGTGATTTTTGGTCAGTTCAGCCTTTTATATTATGTTTAACCCGAGTGACCCGGTCAGCTGGTGGGTAACAGGCATCTCCGAGAACGTTAGAGCACTTATGCAAATATGTGATGTCTTGATCAATCGAGCAGATATTTGAAGTTTACACAGAAACATTCTCGCATGAAAATATCTTAAAGTTTATTTTGTGACCCAGACAGAGGAATATTTCAAACTCCGCCCCTCTGCGTTCCTCCGCCACTGCCTCGTTTGAGTTTTGGACGACATGGATTCCGGGATATTGCATTTCATCATTTCAAGATGATTGGAGACCAGAACAGCCAATCAGATTTTTTTGCATCCAAGTCTGTGATTGGCTGGTTTTGTGGCACAAATATAACGGTGTAGAGAATGAGTTGAGCGTGCACGGGCAGAAATGTTGAGAGCACGAGCGACACATTGCGAGCAAGCGCAAAAACTGAGGGAGAGGGGCTGCTGTTGTGTGTGTGGATAACAGCAAACACTGAAATACATTTTTTGCACGCAGGAATGGATTTTGTTCACTCGAATTTAGCTTTTCTTCACTCAAAATAAATTTCTCCTCAAAATGCAACACTTGCACCTGCAATTTTTTTTCCCGTGCGCTCAGAATAGTGGCACAAAAATGATGCCATAGCTTCCTAACTACATTCATACTCTTACAGACTGGAGGAACCAGGGATCAAACCACTAAACTTCCGATCAGTAGGTGACCCGCTCTACCTCCTGAGCTACAGCCACCTACTAGCAAAGACAAGTAAACCCTCACTAGGTTTTGGATAAAGTGTACACTCACAAACCTGTCAAACCTGCACTTGAAACATTGGCTACCATAGCAGTATAGTATTGCAACACAGCATTTGGGTCTTCTAACTAAAATAGGAAAATAGGAACATAAATAGCACCATTGCCTCTGTCAGTGCGCCCCTGGGCAGCTGTGGCTACAATGTAGCTGCCATCACCAGTGTGCGAATGAGTGGATGAATGTGTGGATGAATGTGTGGATGACTGAATGTAGGGTAAAGCGCTATATAAATACAGGCCATTTACCATTTTTTTACCATCATTGCCAGACCTGGCAAACATCTGGTTGACACTCTGCCATGACACCAGTCAGTCAGAAGTGCCACCTTGATACCAGATCCGGGCCAGACCTGTTTTCTATGGGCCTGGGCCACATACACCAAACCACAATCGAGCCAGATGTTACATGCCATCACATAGACAGTACCACCTATGCCAGGCCTGGCCCATATCTGGATGACATACCACTTATCATGCCAGAAGTCAGCCAGCAGTCCTGGCTTGACACCAGATCCGGGCCAGACCTGTCTGCTATGTGGGATATCTGATAACAGACACAATCACCGGTAGAGTCTGCATGCGTGCGCTCCTGAGCAGGACTCACATTTTGGTCTTAGACTGTTTTTGTCATTCAGCGGGGATCAGGCCAAAGTTTAAACAGCTGATTTCACCTTTGTCCTACTGACACATGAGGAGGAGGTAAGACTTTAAATCCCAGGAACGGCATCTTTTTTACAGTTTGCATTCAGTGAAATAACGAGAAAGTTCCTGTTTTATCTTCATCAGACCCACAGGAGACATGCCTGCGTGTTTTGGGGATTTTACAGATTTTTTTTTCCCGTCATTGAGTTTAAAGCTCGAGGAGCTGAGCTGATCTGGAAACCCGGGAACGTACTGTTGAAAGGATTTCTCATTATCAGGAAGGTCTGCCTCCTAAAACTGCTCCAGACTCTGGAGTCTGTTTGAGTTATTGTGCATTATGTTTGATGCTTATGATCAAGTGGAGCCGAGCACACAGACAATCTGCAGTCCAGAGTTTTTATTAGCAAAGAGCTCCTCCTGTGGGATTAATACCAATATAAAAAATCACGTGAAATCAAAATCAGCCCAGTGAAGTCTGAATATTAAGTAATGATCAGTTCAACATGGCAATAAAAAATCAGCCCTGATTTTGTTTCTCGCGTCAGTGAGCGATGAACAGACGATTTTTGCCTGACTGAAACTGAAGAAGGAAAAAATAAAACTCGGACTGAAACTAATAAAATAACAAATGTAAACTATAACAAGTATGATGGCGGTGGGACGGTTGTTAAAGCAGATGGATGATGTCATCCTGCTAACAGTGGTCTAGCAGCGCAACAGCCAAGCACAGTTTAGCGGTTACCAGCACGCAATTAGCTGCTGTGAAATTTGTTTATCTTCGGCACGAGCGCGTGCTGCAAGCAGAGGCCACAGTTTATCTGCTCCTTCAAAGCTCCTTATGATGACCTGGATGACTGAGCGCCTTCACAGACCTTATCTAACAGTTTTCCAGGTTTCATGCTGAGGAATAAAAGATGCTAAATAATCTTTAAATCCTTAAAATCATCACTTCACGCGTGCGGACTGCGTCCTAGTCCACATCCACAAACACCATCTGCACACCCGGACTGCACTATGAAGCGCTCTGCTTTTGCTTCGTTACACAGAAGTTTTATTCATTTATTTGTCATTATCACCTCGATCAGCGAGTGTTTGGCCCTGCAGCCTGGGAGCAGCGGCTGGCACCTGCAGCATGAATGCACCCAGCTACACCCACACCACAAAAGCACTTTACAAATCATTAAAGCTGTGATTACTCCCATTATACGCGGACGTGTCAGGACTCGTGTGCGCTCAGAGTCTTGCAGGAACGCTTTTCCCCTACAAGACGGAGCGCAGACTCGCACCATCAGGTCACATCAGGCCATCGGGGCAGCTCATCTGTCCTTTTCTGTCCTCGTAAAATGTCCACAATCAGAACAAGAAATGTTTTTATTTTATTTATATAAGTGAGTGTAATGAGTCTTCAGTTGAATGTTTTTTAATAGGCAAAAAATACTTAAATAAGTAAACGAGTCGAATTTTTGTCTCTTTTTTCTATTTTTGCTGATCGGAAAATTGATCCGATCGGTGACTTAAAACTGTGATCTGTGAGATTTTTGATCGTTGCACCACTACTTTTGACCAAAACCACCCCGTTCCTCTTGGTGGAAAAATGCACCATGTCGACCAATGAAAAAATGATATGGCCACATGACATTTGGTTGTTTAGGAAGAGGCGGAAGATTTAGGAGTGAGAGAGAGAGAGAGAGAGCTTTGAGATGTGAGAGATTTGTGACGTTTAGCGTGTTTGGAGTGTGTAGTTAATGTGTTGTCTTGTGTAGTTAGTGTGTAGTGTTGTGGATAGTTTTGTGTTGTGTGTCAGAACCATGAGGCGACTGCTGTCTCCAGGTAGAAACAGCAGTGACACACCTGCTGCTGTCAGACCTGCAGGTATCAGGCTGTGATGTTTCCTTCATAGTGGACAGAAATATTTGGAGTGGCACAAATAATTTGTGGCATCTTGTTGAAGAACAGCTGATTGTTCTGTAAATAGTTTGAAATGGTTATTAAAAAAGGGTAAAAGGTAAATGGCTGCAAATAACTTTGTTGTTTGCAAAACTTGTGTATATGATTTTAAAATTGACAATTTATATTTGTATTTAAAGTTATGAAATATGATTCAATGAACATGTTTGTGGTTGTTACAGTAAAAATATCACTTTTTCTACTCTGATTTTATGTTTTTTGTCTGATTTTAGATCAATTGTGTTAGTACAGTCTGTCAAAATGAAAACATGACTGTAGATTCAGACACGTGAGGTTGTGCTGAAAGGATGAGACCAAACAAGGCAAATAAATAGTTTTTAAAGGTGAAATTAGGAGGGAAAATAGTTTAAAATGGACGATTATACCCTGGACCCCAGAGGGTTAAACGTTTTTTTTTAAAGTAACACAATAGTTACTTTTCAAGTAATTAATTACTTTTAGAATATTGTAACTCAGTTACTAACTCGGTTACTTTTTTGAAGAAGTAACTAGTAACTGTTATTAATTAAGCTTTCAAAATAACTTGCCCAACACTGGTTAGGATCAGCAGCATTTGCCCAGATAATGAAATTCTGGAGCCTTCTTGGGACTCCAGACTACATTGGCTCAGGTCAGTGCTGCTGTGTGGAGCATGGAAAAGCTGCACAAGTCCAGTAACTGCATCAAGTCGTCTCAGTCTGAAGGCCAACAGAGCAGTGGCCCGACCTGGAGCCTGCAAGGAAAAGGAGAACAGGTAGGACGGAGAAAGGCTGGGCACCAGACCCAGACAGGGCCAGGACAGAGCGGGAGGAGCACTGGGCATATTATTTACTGGAGGTGAGATCATTTCAATTTAAACAACAGCAAAATTGTTTTTATTTGCATCACAAATTTCATGCAGATTTAATTTAATTTGTTTGCATCTTTAACGAGGTTCTCATCACGTCTGGCGTGGAGTCAGAAAACCTCGCCTTTAGCTTTGTGTTTGTTTAAAATGACACTATAACTATGTCAACAACTAGGACGCTCTAACACTCAAAATATGAGTAAAGTGAGCAACACTTTACTCATTTTAAACCTAAGATTGAAATTTCACTTTAAAGTATGACAGTGAAATATCCCTGATGACTTGAATGGACGTGTTTTATGCTTTATGGCTCTGGACAGGCGTGGATGAAAAATGTATGTAAAGCTGCAGGGCTGTGATTCTCTCCGGCTCAGAATCGATGGGTTAATGCTTATGCAGGATAATCTCTTGAGCTCTGCGGCTTTTCAGAAGTGTTTGGTTGAACTTTGGACCTCGAGTTTCAGCCGCTCCTCAGTTTACTGAAGATTAAACTGCTAAACGAGCATGAAAGCAACACAACACATCAGGAGAGTCACTCCTGTGCGGCTGAGACAGGATTTGTCTTGATCGGAGGCTCTAACTAAATATCATCTGTGTCTGAACTGGTTTCCTCGAACCTGTCAGCCCCTCTGATGTGATATGAAACTTGGCGTGATGTCTGTTATTCACTGTGTTGACTGTGAGTGGATTCCACATTCTTAGGCACACCCTAAACCATTAAGCTTTCTGCTGTTCGTGACTGAAACAATCACAGGTGTCTCCTCCCAGGCTCGGCGCCAGCTCACCATCATCCCTCCTCCTCCTCACTCGCTCATCTGAGAGTATAAAAAATCCTGCGCTGTCTGAGCGCTCCACTTTCTCCTCTTCAGCTGAAGCAGAAAGACAGCATCCTTCATCCTCATCATCACACGAGACGATGTCCTTCAGGTCTGCTAGTGGGGGAATGTTCCGGGGCAGCAGCAGGTCCCTTTCCGGCGCCATGGGAGGAGTCAGAATGTCTACTGCTTCATCCACAATGTCTCTGTTTGGTGGTGGCGGTGGTGGAGGTGGAAGTGGATCTGCCTACAGCTTTGGCTTGAGCGGTGGAGCAGGTGGCGGTGGAGCAGGTGGCGGTGGAGCAGGTGGCGGTGGTTTCGGGTTTGGAGGTGGTGCTGGTGACAGCGTTGGGCTCTCTGCCAATGAGAAAGCCACCATGCAGAACCTGAACGACCGTCTGGCCTCCTACCTGGAGAAGGTGCGCAAGCTGGAGGCGGCCAATGCCGAGCTGGAGAAGAAGATCAGAGAGTTCCTGGAGAAGAAGACCTCCCCCTCCTCCAAAGACTACAGCCAGTACTACAAAACCATCGCAGAGCTGCATGCAAAGGTAGGCTAACCTTTGTTTAGTCACATGACCAAGGTGCACGCACGGCATCGCTCAGCCTTGCATCAGCTTCATCTTCAGCTCCAGGGTCTGTTTCCCGAAGCAGAAAAAAAGCAGTGCACTGCAGTCAGAGAGTAAAGCACCACAAAGCATTTAAAAACACAAAGGAGGATGTGAAGGTGAATAAGAGTCAGAACAGAAGGAAACACCCGAGAAAGACGAAGGTGTGACATCACAGCCTCACACTTTCATCACTTTTCACAGAAACTAAGAAAATCTGTTTGTGCAGCGCGAAGATAAAAGAAATGAGCAGATTAAAAACCTCACTGCAGAAATGTATCATTTATATTTAAGATGACATCATCACATAAAGCTGAACTCGGTGCTCTGTCAGTTTGTCTTCACCTGTAAAATCGGATATTCTTAAACTGCCCTGTTTTCACCTTCAGATCCAGGATGCTGCCAAAATCAACGGTGGCATCTACCTCGCCATCGACAACGCCAAGCTGGCCGCTGAAGACTTCAGGCTCAAGTGAGTGAACGAGTTTGTTAATGAAGCCAGCAGTTCATTTATGACATGTTGAGTATGAATGAAAAACATATTTCAGGGTTTGTTTTTCCAGTCAAATATGAATCAGGGGGACTCGTAGTGGCTCATGTTTAGGGGAAGCACACATTAATCTTAAGACCTCAGTCTGAGTTTTTAAAAGAGTTTTTTTGTTTCCTGTTCTCATGCTGTCCTCCTGTAGCCCAGCATGAGCAGAGGTCTCTTTTGTTCCTCTTGTACTTTCCCATCGTAGCGTACATTTCAGCATTTTTCTGTAACGCTACCATTCTCTGACTGTATCCCCATGTGATGTCTGTGTTGTGTGTGTAAGGTCAGGGGGCGGGTTCATTCCACTGCATGTGGCGAATAAAATTTGAACTTGAAAAGATTTTAATAAGCAACAGAAAATCCTCCTCCACAGCTGTGTGCAGCTAGCTTTTTAATTTATGACTTTGTCACGCCTGCAAACGACAGCATGACATCATAATTAAATAACGCTCTTTCAGATCCTAAACCACACCCACTTTTCACTCACTGTCACTCTTATTTTCTTAAGGTAGCTCTTGCTGTATATTAGCACTATTCAGGCTTTGCAGTCACATGACCACTAACCATGTGATGTTAACTTGTCTAATGCTGGCAAACAAAAAAAAGCCTAACCAGCACAGAAGTGTGCGTCCCCCTGTCGCTGGGCGAGAGAGAACCACCGCTGTGGTTACTAGTCCAGCGCTAAAGTCACGTTTACATGGAGGAGAGCAGCTCGTGTGCAAACAATCCTAACTTCTCGCGGAGCGGCAGTAAAACAGGAAGCAACGAACGCTGGCCTTCAAAGTAAAAGCAACTTCTTCCTGCTGAAGCCAAAACATTTCAAACAGCAGAGCTTTTACTTTAAACGTTCTTCTTTTCAGTTTCACTGCTGCTCAGAGAGTCGTTGGTTTGCAGATAGTTCGACGGCTTAGATGCAACCAAATGAGGTTTTTCTGTTTCTGATTGTTTGGGAAATTTCTGAATGCTTGTGTTCTTCTGCAGGTACGAGAACGAGCTGGCCATGCGTCAGTCCGTGGAGGCCGACATCGCCGGGCTCAGGAGACTCCTGGATGAGCTGACTCTGACCAGGACCGATCTGGAGATGCAGATCGAGGGCCTGAAGGAGGAGCTGGTCTTCCTCAAGAAGAACCACGAGGAGGTCAGTGAGTTCTTGCTCTGTGTTTGGGGATAAATAATATCCCAGCTATTAATAGATGTCAATTAATGTGTCTCCTGGTTGTATTTGTAGGAGCTGCTGGCCATGCGGACTCAGATGAGCGGTCAGGTAAACGTGGAAGTGGACGCTGCTCCTCAGGAGGACCTCAACAAGGTCATGGAGGAGATCAGAGAGCACTACGAGGGTCTCGCTGCCAAGCAACGCAAAGAACTGGACGCCTGGTTCCAGGCGAAGGTGAGGCAGGATTTTTAACTCAGGAGATAAACAATCCCAGAAGATGAGCCTCTGACTTCTTCTCTAGCATCACCAGGATGTTTCTGGGTTATCCATTCAGTTTTATTCATACAGAAGAAACCACAACCAGCTGTTGTAAAGACTCCACAATAATACTAATGGCTTGTTTTGTAGACACCGAGCATGATGGGTGCATCATACCTGGTGGCTGGATGGGCGAGGGGTGAATGACTTAATATTGATCTAAATAAACATCACAACATTGTTTTTGGTCCTTTCAGTCCGAAGCGCTGAACAAAGAAGTCGTCGCCAGCACAGAAACCATGCAGACGTCCAAATCAGAGCTCACAGATCTCAAACGGTTGCTGCAGAGCCTGGAGATCGAGCTGCAGTCACAGCTCAGCATGGTCAGTATCACAGCACACAAAGGTTTTCATAGCTTTCCAGAAAACACACTGAGCCTCCTCCTCTGTGCCTCCTGCAGAAATCCGGGTTGGAGGGCACGCTGGCTGAGACTCAGAGCCGGTACGCCATGCAGCTGTCTGGTTACCAGAACCAGGTACTCATGCTGGAGGAGCAGCTGTCGCAGCTGAGGGCAGACCTGGAGCGGCAGTCCCACGAGTACCAGATGCTGCTGGACATCAAGACCAGGCTGGAGATGGAGATCGCCGAGTACAGGAGGCTGCTCGAAGGAGAGGGCACCGGCAGGTCAGAGCCTTTACCTGTAAAAACGTTTAGGACAGACAAATATGAAAAATGCTTTAGTGACAGCAAACAAATGTTTCTGAAATATTTATATTCAGTGATTAAATCCAGACTGTCCTGTTTGTCTCCTACTGCAGCAAAACCACCACCTCCACCACCTCCAAAACCTCCTCCTCCACCTCCTCCACCGCCTCCTCTGGGCCCACCAGCGTCACCACCAAAAAACAAATCGTCATCGTAGAGGAGGTCGTGGACGGGAAGGTGGTGAGCTCCCACAAAGAAGAGGTCACCCTGTGAGTTCCAGCAGAGGGCGCTCTCACAGAAATGAACATGCAAATAAAAATCCGCTGAGGAGTTTCAGAATAAAAATGTGTTTTGTGTCTTTTGTTTGGGCTGAAATTCAAATTAAGTTCAGTTAAATTAATCAGGTCCAGGAAGTGATCAAATATACTGTGTTAGCTGTTGAGTCACAGTAATTTCAGGTCCCTCATCTTCGGGAACTGTCATGTAATTGGACGATTCACTCAAAAGCTGGTTAAAGGTGTGAAGTTGGTGACAGTGTTTCTGTGAAGCTGCAAGATGCAGTCAAAGGACAAATGACTGAGATAGAGCAGGAAGATTGCACTCACGCACTTATTACTTCCAGGCTGGACGTTTGTTTCTTCATGATATTGTAACGTGAGGGTTCACCGGATGGTTTGGAATCTCTCTGAATAATTAGGAACAGCAAGATGGAGGCAGATAACTTTTTAGCAGCCTCTTTACTCTCAGCACACAGCAACAACAACCCACACTTCCTGTGTGCATGAATACTTCACTGGCCTCTCAGAAGCCAGGAAATCTCATACTCAGATCAAAACAGGGAAAACAACCAGGTAGATATAACACATACTTATTACTGGTTTGAACATGCATGTCTAAACATTCAAACGTGTAAACATGTAAATATCAAAACACGTAACCACCAAATAGCTACATAACTAGCTTTATAACCTTTGTAAACACCTCTTTGTATATCATTTAAATTTACTTCTACACTTTACAATATCATAATTACACAAAGCTACAGACCCACTCTTACCCAATTAGCTAGCAGCTAATGACCCTCACACCTGTGCAGTTAATAAAAGTAATGTTTGTAATGCTGTTGCACACATGTAACAGGGTCATAAATCACATCTTGTTATAATTACACAAAATGTGTTCTAAACCCCCAAACTGCTCCTTTTATACCTGACTTTTAGGACCTCCAAGCCTGTAGTTATGTTCATTATCAGTTAGAGCCCCTCCTCATTGTTCTTCTTTGGTGCAACCCTATAAATACAGTGCACCCCTCTGGCCTCTCCCCTTTTCTACAATCCCCCTGTGGGAGCGGTCGGTGTCATTTCTTTCCAACACTGTAAAACACACATATAATGCATATTTAGCCACCCTGATGTTTCTGATTGCAATTTTAGTTCAATTATTGCCATCATTGTGCCTGTTTTTTGTTAGATGCTATAAATGTGTAGTATGTGTGTGCCATATGTGTGTTCTAGGGAACTTGAACGCTAGCATGAATAGATCATTCTTGCTAGCTTGGAAGTTGTGGTGGACTGAGCTAACCCTCTTCTCCACTGTTTGTATTTGGTCGTAGGAGCTGGAGCGAGCCAGCTATTTATTTGGAGGTTTTTCTTTCATCTTTTATCGTCAGGATCAGACACAGTGCAGAACCACACCGGTTACACACACACATGCTTATTTGTTTCACTTTGTCAGTTGCTACAAGACAACTGAACAACATGTACATAATAACACTGCTGTGTGGTGTAGTCTACAGTGTACGCTGTACTCCTACTTACTGGCTTTTGTGGCACCAGTCTGCGGCTCCCAATTAATTTGTGTGTTTCTTCTACAGCTTCGCACCGCTCAGGCGGAAAAAAATGTGCGTGCTCTTTGCAAGCTCTTACCCGGCTCATAACCGATGTGCTCTGCTGTTGAGGGCGAGCATTGGTTAAAAGTCATCATGTGACTGATGCGAGCAAGATGCTTTTATTTAGCAAAATTATGATTTATAATTAAATGTTTTTGTTGAGGGGCACAGGCAGGACTCCACACACACACATTAAAAAAAGAGAGAAAGAAAAGGGCACCTGGGGCACCCGAGAGGAAAGGGGCAGGTGCTCAAGCCCCCTCCGCCCCCCTCGCTGCACGTGCCTGGGCCTACTCCATTGTTCTCTCCAACAGAAGTCCGCTCAGGTCTAAGATGTTTTAATATTAAGTGATTCTACATTACTCTGCTTTGGGGATAAATATTATCACCAGAATTTCTTGCACAATATTTATACTCAGCATGTTTCTGACGACTGCAACAAACTCTCGAGACCCAAGTGTGGAGGAGACACAACACAGTGAGCTGAGGGAGGCCCTACCCTGACAAACAAGACTCTTCAGGTTGCAAATCGTGTGTGCGCTGCTTGACTTTTTCTTATTTTTACGTTTTTACAATGTCACATCAGCGCATCTGTGTTTATTAATACATGTTTCATATAAATAATATAACTATAGTACAGTCCAATTACACGCTGTAATGTTCCTTACTGTGAGAAAGGAAGTCAGGTGATTGTGCTGATTACATGGAAACATTTGCCTGCAGTGTTGAAGCTGATTCCCAGCAGACCGGTTTTACTGCTACATGAAAAGCATCCAAGGAAGTCCCTCAAATATGAGCCAGCATACTGCATGTGTGTGGATGGGTGGACGAGTTTTAACCCGGCTGTCAGACACCATCAAAGGAAAGCTGCTCATAAACAAACAAATCATATAAACCCTGAAAATATTTAATCTTCATAGACCCAGCAGTCTTGGCTAATTATAGGCCAATCTCCAACCTTCCTTTATATCAAACATCCTTGAAAGAGTAGTTGTCAAACAGCTAACAGATCATCTGCAGAGGCTTATTTGAAGAGTTTCAGTCAGGTTTCAGAGCTCATCACAGCACAGAAACAGCTTTAGTGAAGGTTACAAATGATCTTCTTATGGCCTCTGACAGTGGACTCATCTCAAATCAAATCAAATCAAATCACTTTTATTGTCACATCACATGTGCAGGCACACTGGCACAGCACATGCGAGTGAAATTCTTGTGTGCGAGCCCCACAAGCAACAGAGATGTGCAAACACAACAACACAAACGAGCAAAATACAAGAATGGCCGACCTGAAACTAATAAATATATGTACAATATATAATAGTGTATGCATTTCTGGATGTGTATACTAAATATTTTCGTGTGTGTGTGTGTGTGTGTGTGTGTGTGTGTGTGTATACACATTTTTACAAATTAAATAGTAAAAAAAACAATAATAATAATAATAATAATAATAATAATAATAATAAAATATATAAAATATACAGAGTTGAATATGTGCAAAACAAGTGGCATTTATATACAGTGTGGAGTGCATAATGTTGAAGTTCCAGTAGTGAAGCTTAGGTGTCTATGACGTGTTCAGCAGTCTGATGGCCTGGTGGAAGAAGCTGTCTCTCAGTCTGCTGGTACGGGACCGGATGCTGCAGAACCTCCTTCCTGATGGAAGTAGTCTGAACAGTTTATGGCTGGGGTGACTGGAGTCCTTGATGATCCTCCACGCTTTCCTCAGGCACCGCTTCCTGTAGATGTCTTGGAGGGAGGGAAGCTCACCTCCAATTATCCGTTCAGAGCACCGCACTACTCGCTGGAGAGCTTTGCAGTTGTAGGCGGTGCTGTTGCCATACCAGGTGGTGATGCATCCAGTGAGGATGCTCTCAATGGCACAGTGATAGAAGGTCCTGAGGATGCGGGGGCTCATGCCGAATCTTTTCAGTCTCCTGAGAAAGAAGAGGCGCTGCTGCGCCTTCTTCACTGTTTTGTTTGTGTGTACTGACCACGTAAGATCCTCAGCCAGATGTACTCCAAGGAACCGGAAGCTGCTCACTCTCTCCACAGCAGCGCCGTTGATGGTGATGGGGGTGTGTACTTCTCTGCACCTCCGGAAGTCCACTATCAACTCCTTTGTCTTTGCGACGTTGAGGGTGAGATGGTTGTCTTGACACCAGTGGGTCAGGGCGCTGACCTCCTCCCTGTAAGCCGTCTCATCACCGTTGGTGATAAGACCCATCACTGTAGTGTCGTCCGCAAACTTCACGATGATGTTGGAGCTGTTAGTGGCTGTGCAGTCGTAGGTGTAGAGTGAGTATAGGAGAGGGCTCAGTACACACCCCTGTGGAGCACCAGTGTTCAGTGTGATGGGGGATGAGGTGATGCTGCCCAGTCTGACCACCTGGCGTCTGTCAGACAGGAAGCTAAGGATCCAGCTGCAGAGGGAGCTGCTCAGTCCTAGATCCTGCAGTTTCCTGTCCAGCTTCGAGGGAACGATGGTATTGAATGCTGAGCTGTAATCTACAAACAGCATCCTCACATACGTGTCTCTCTTCTCCAGGTGTGACAGGGCAGTGTGTAGTGTCAGGGCTATGGCATCATCAGTGGACCTGTTGTGGCGGTATGCAAACTGTAGAGGATCCAGTGAGTCGGGTAGTGCAGAGCAGATGAAGTCCCTGACCAGCTTCTCGAAGCATTTGCTTACGATGGGGGTCAGGGCTACAGGTCGCCAGTCGTTCAATGAGGAGATGGTGGAGGATTTGGGTACAGGGACGATGGTGGCCATTTTGAAGCAGGCTGGGACTACAGACAGAGAGAGGGAAAGGTTGAAGATGTGCGTGAACACTCCAGCCAGCTGTAGCCGCGCATGACTGAGGACGCGGCCGGGAATCCCGTCCGGACCAGTAGCTTTGCGTGCGTTCACCTTCCTGAAGCACTTCCGCACATCCTCCTCAGACACAGTGTACGCACTGACGTCATCCGCGGTGCGCACACTGTCCGGTCTCATGGTGTTCGCTGTGTCGAATCTAGCGTAGAATACGTTTAGATCCTCACACAGAGAGGCCGTGGTCTGCGGTGTGCTGGTTTTCCCTCTAAAGTCTGTGATCGTGTTTAGTCCCTGCCACATCCTCCGAGGGTTGTCAAACTATTGCTCCACCCTGTCCCTGTACTCACGTTTGGCTGCTTTGATCGTCTTCCGGAGTTGGTAATGTGCGTGTTTGTAGTCCGATGTGTTCGCGGAGGCAAAGGCGGTGTTCCGTGCCGCCAGTGCCGCGCGAACATCTCCGTTAATCCAGGGTTTTTGATTTGGGAAGGATTTGACTGTTCTGGATGGGACGACATCTTCCACGCATTTCCTGATAAATCCACAGACTGAGTCTGTGTATTCATCAATGTCTCTGGCGGCCACGTGAAACATTTCCCAGTCCGCGTGATCAAAACAGTCCCGCAGCGCAGACTCCGATTGGTCCGTCCAACAGTGCACCGCCCTCCGGGTTGGAGCTTCCTGTTTCAGCTTCTGCCTGTAGGCGGGCAGGAGCAGGATGGAGCAGTGATCTGATTGGCCGAATGGGGCGCGGGGGAGGGCTTTGTACGCATCCCGGAAAGAGGTGTAACAGTGGTCGAGTAGCCGATCTCCACGTGTGTTAAAAAGGATGTGTTGGTGGAGTTTGGGTGAGACTTTCTTCAGGTTTCCCTTATTAAAGTTTCCGGCTGTGATAAACGCTGCCTCTGGGTGTGCGGTTTCCTCGCTGCTGATCGCGCTGTACAGTTCCCTGAGTGCTCGGTCAGTGTCGGCTTGTGGGGGAATGTAAACAGCCGTAATAATCACTGCTGTAAATTCCCTCGGTAGCCAGAATGGCCGGCACTTAATCATCAGGTACTCCAGGTCCGGTGAGCAGAAGGATTTGACCAGGTGCACGTTCGCATAATCACACCAGCTGTTGTTGATCATGAAACACACACCACCGCCTCTGCTTTTCCCAGTAAGATCCTGTGACCTGTCCGCGCGGTGCACAGAGAACCCCGGCAGTTGTATTGCGGAGTCCGGTACTTTGTCCGATAGCCAGGTTTCTGTGAGGCAGATCACGCAGCAGTCCCGCATCTCTCGCTGGAATGAGATCCGTGCCCGAAGCTCGCACAGCTTGTTCTCCAGAGACTGCACATTAGCCAGTAATAAACTGGGTAACGGTGGTCTGTAAGTGCGCCGTCTCAGTCGAACCAGAACGCCAGATCTTCTCCCTCTGCGTCGGCGTTTGCGGCCTCCAGGGCCAGAGAACAAAGGCGTCTCAGGTGAGATGAATGGGGGGTCTGCAAACGGAGCGTCCGTGTTGCAAAACTTGAACTCCGGAAAGTTATGAGAAAGACCGTCTTTTATGTCCAGTAAGGTTTGTCGGTCGTACACAAGGAGACAAGTGTTGCTCGTGAAAAAATAAAGGAAAAGTAAAATTAAACACAGAAGAAAGCCGTTGCTTGGGGGAGCTCGCGACGAGGCTGCCATACTCGGCGCCATCTTGGAGACACTCCAAGATGGAGACACTCTCTGTGCTTGTCCTGCTAGACCTCAGTGCAGCGTTCGATACTGTCGACCATAATATCCTATTAGAGCGATTAGAACATGCTGTAGGTATTACAGGTACTGCACTGCAGTGGTTTGTATCATATCTATCTAATAGACTCCAGTTTGTGCATGTAAATGGAGAGTCCTCTTCACACACTGAGGTTAATTATGGAGTTCCACAGGGTTCAGTGCTAGGACCAATTCTGTTTACATTATACATGCTTCCCTTAGGCAGCATCATTAGAAGACATAGCATACATTTACACTGCTATGCAGATGACACCCAGCTCTATCTGTCCATGAAGCCAGATAACACACACCAATGAGTTAAACTGCAGGAATGTCTTAAAGACATAAAGACCTGGATGGCCGCTAACTTTCTGCTTCTTAATTCAGATCAAACTGAGGTTATTGTACTCGGCCCTGAAAATCTTAGAAATATGGTATCTAACCAGATTCTTACTCTGGATGGCATTACCTTGGCCTCCAGTAACGCTGTAAGGAACCTTGGAGTCAGTTTTGACCAGGACATGTCCTTCAACGCACATATTAAACAAATATGTAAGACTGCTTTCTTCCATTTGTGCAACATCTCTAAAGTTAGAAATATCCTGTCTCAGAGTGACGCTGAAAAACTAGTTCATGCATTTATTACTTCCAGGCTGGACGACTGTAATTCATTATTATCAGGAAGTCCTAAAAACTCCCTGAAAAGCCTTCAGCTGATCCAAAATGCTGCAGCAAGAGTCCTGACAGGGACTAGAAAGAGAGAGCAGATTTCTCCTGCTTTGGCTTCCTGTTAAATCCAGAATTCAAAATCCTGCTCCTCACATACAAGGTCTTAAATAATCAGGCCCCATCTTATCTTAATGACCTTGTAGTACCATATCACCCTATTAGAGCACTTCGCTCTCGCTCTGCAGGCCTACTTGTTGTTCCTAGAGTATTTAAAAGTAGAATGGGAGGCAGAGCCTTCAGTTTTCAGGCCCCTCTTCTGTGGAACCAGCTTCCAGTTTGGATTCAGGAGACAGACACTATCTCTACTTTCAAGATCAGGCTTCAAACTTTCCTTTTTGCTAAAGCATATAGTTAGGGCTGGACCAGGTGACCCTGAACCCTCCCTTAGTTATGCTGCAATAGACGTAGGCTGCCGGGGATTCCCATGATGCATTGAGTTTTTCCTTTCCAGTCACCTTTCTCACTCACTATGTATTAACAGACCTCTCTGCATTGAATCATATCTGTTATTAATCTCTGTCTCTCTTCCACAGCATGTCTTTATCCTGTCTTCCTTCTCTCACCCCAACCGGTCGCAGCAGATGGCCCCGCCCCTCCCTGAGCCTGGTTCTGCTGGAGGTTTCTTCCTGTTAAAAGGGAGTTTTTCCTTCCCACTGTCGCCAAAGTGCTTGCTCATAGGGGGTCATATGATTGTTGGGTTTTCCTCTGTATCTACTGTACAATATAAAGCACCTTGAGGTGACTTTTGTTGTGATGTGGCGCTATATAAATAAAATTGAAGTGAATTGAATTGAATTGCTAGCTCCTCAGCACCAAATCACAACAACAGTCGCCTCAAGGCGATTTATGCTGTAAGGTAGACCCTACAATCATAAAATGTCTTCATGAAATACCATTTGGGCCTGTTGGAGGTGGGGAGCTTGGTCTCTTAGAAGATCAGCTGATAACTCGTACAAAGCTTTGTGTTGTGACTTCAACATTTTGAACACTTGGCCTGTTTACTGCAGCAAACAAAGGCAGAATGAAAATGCAAGCAAAAGTTAAAACACTGACTCATCTCAGAGACATTCTCAGGTATCCACACACAGGAATGACAGGAGTTAAACTTCCTGCTCTGACCTGTGTTTGTCTTCCTGGAGGTGGAGGTGGGACCAGCTCCAACCAGCCTATGGTATATTCTCTATTTGTTTCAATTCAGTCATAAAAAGTCATCATGATGGGTGTGCTGACTCCTAAGGAGGTGTAGCCGTTGGTGACATCTCCTGAGAATCTCCTCTGTGTTGGCAGAGAATTTCAGGAGGTTGTCAAAGATGGTTCCCAGGTATTTGTACTCCTCAACTACCTCCACTGGCTTCCCGTGGATGGTGGTGGTGACTGAAGCAGCCAGATCCCTCTGCCTACTGGAGAAGGTCACCACCATCTCTTTGGTGTTGCTCACATTCAGTTCAAGTTTGGAGCTGTCACACCACTCTACAAACTCCTGCAGAGCGGGCCCGTGGTGCTGTGAGGGCCTGACAGCAGTGACAGGAGAACTGTGTCGTCAGCATATTTCACCAGGTGACAGCTGGGCTGTGTGGATCTGCAGTCATCGGTGTAGAGGATGAAGAGCAGGGGGGAGAGCACACAGCCCTGGGAGGAGCCATGGGAGGTGGAACGGAGACGGGAAAGGGAGTTGTTGACCCGAACTTTCTGAGTCCTGTTGGTCAAAAAGTCCAATATCCACAGAATTAGCTGATCATCCAGGTGAAATCGTTTAGTGGGCAGGATGTGAGGCTGCAGAGTGTTGAACGCTGACGAGAAATCAGCAAACAGAAGTCTGGTGGAGCAGTCAGGGAGCTCCAGATGTTTGTGGATGGAGTCCAAGATGAAGATTTTTGCATCATCGACGCCTCTGCGTGCACGGTAAGCATAGCGACTTGATAGCGACTCCAACATCTAACTGGACTGAAATTTGACAGTTATTCGTACGTTCTGATTGGTTGTCGTCGTTTAAGTCAAATGTGCTTAAAAGAACTTAGTTGTCCAGGGGCAACGCTGTGCTGTAGGGGTTGTCTTTAAAATACAACATCACCATTACTTACTCCAACTTACATTAATATAATATTAATATAAATTTTGAAAATCTGATTTCATGTAGACCCTGAGATACTTATACTCTTCCACTTGGGGCAGGAACTCGTCCCTGACCTGGCGTGGGCACTGCACCCATCTCCGGCTGAGGACCATGGCCTCAGATTTAGAGGTGCTGAGTTTCAGTATCTCGGGATCTTGTTCACAAGTGACGGGAGCGGGAGATCGACAGCTACGGTGATGCGGACGCTGTACCGGTCTGTCGTGACGACAGAGCTGAATGTAAAGTCAAGTCAAAGTCAAAAAAACTTTATTTATCCCGAAGGGGTAATTAAGATAGATGATACCGTGCCGACCGCACATACAATACACAAACATCACATTGGGGAGACAGGTCAGGCTACACTGGCCGGTCGACCACACGAGCAGGGACCAGTAAAGTGAAGCTCTCAATTTACTGGTCGATCTACGTCCCTATATGCTCGGTGATATGTCGAGACTAAAGGCATCCAGTGTGCTGACGCCCAGGAAACATTTTCCTGCAGACGGGTTTTACTGCAAGATGATGAGCAGCTGAGATATGACAGCGTGTTACACAACGACTTATTTATAACTGAGATCTTATCCAACAGCCAGAAACAACAGATTATAGGTGTGTACAGAGTATAGTGTGTGTGTGTGTGTGTGTGTGTGTGTGTGTGTGTGTGTGTGTGTGTCTGTGCGTGTGTGTGTGTGTGTGTGTGTGTGTGTGTGTGTGTGTGTGTGTGTGTGTGTGTGTGTGTGTGTGTGTGTTCGTGCACAACAACAATAAAAACTTATATCTGATTTAGTTCATGCACAAAGAAATGCTCGCTGTTCTCTGTAGCGCTCCATTAAGTGTCCGGATGCTCCGTCCTTCATGTGTGGATGTGTTCTTCAAGACTGGCAACCAAAGGTCCCGTCAGGTGAACCTCACGGATGTTCAAACTCAATTAAAGTTAAAACATTTTTAATGTTAATTTTAGAATAACTGAATCTTGTGATGGCTGCAGTTACAGTCACACAGGGTAATACCGAGCATCAGTGTTACGACAGAGGTTTTACCAACACGCACATTTTTCTGTCTCTCTTTACCCTCCAGAGACCCGAGCTCTTCCACGGCAGCATTTTTAATGTATCTTTGATATTTGGGCTGACTGGGACCCGATGAATGTAAAAACAAAGAATCTCCAGATTTTTTTTACCTGATTTTTGTTTTTACGAAAAATGAGAGCCACACATGAGGACATTCATTCAACATTTCAGTATGTCATGATGGTCATTTTGACCCAGCGTTTTGTTTCCTTTTGGCATCACCTCGTGCTTTGTGTTAATCCTGATGTTGCTATTAGTTCTTAGGGTTTGGTTCTTGTGTTTAGTGCTTGAGTGTTGTATCAGCCCTACCTGTGTGTGTCCTCTGAGCTCCGTTTGTGTCCCCGAGTTTGTGTTGTAAAACAGTCTGTGAGCTTCCTGTTTTACTTTGTAGGTTTGTGTCTCGATGTGTCCGTTAGTTCCAGCTGTGTCGCCTCCTGTGTGCCATTTCCTGATTACCTGGTGTGTGTATTTATATTGTGTGTCTTCCTGTGCTCCTCGTCGCGTTGTCTGTGTTTCTCTGCATTAGCTGGTATTTCTCCGTGTCTCGTGTTCCTCTCCCTGTTGTGTGTTCAGGTTTATTCGTTTCGCCAGTTTAGGTTTGTGTCTTCGTGCAGTCCTCGCCACCCTCGTTTCTGTGTATATTTCAGCATTTGTGAATAAACGCTCACCTGCATCTCGCCGTTTCTTGCATCTCGGGTCCTCATTTAACTCCACCACATGACTGCTGCCCCAGCCGTGACACAATAGAACAGCTGCAGTATAATTTCCTCGCAAGTGGACGTCAGGCCCTTGTAGAGCAAAATTTAGTATTTTGGTCTAAATAACCACATATGTGGACATCACAGGTCCTAGGAGGTTAAATATAGGATTTAATTTACAGGGTAATAAAGAATTGGTTTTGGTTTAGAATGAATGGACTTATCCAATCACATAATACTGTACTCTAAAATGAGTGCACATTTTAGTTTACACTGTTATGTATGATTTAATCTTTCTTTGTTTCCTGAGTTCAGTGGCAGCTGCTCCCAGTCCATTGGTTGATGAGCAAAAAGGTGGAAAAGGGGCGGATTTTCCTTCCTTAAGAATGGCTTCTTAACAGCCACCCTTTTACTGAGACCATTTCTGTCGTTGATACTGTTCATCTGCTGTAGATAGTTTTTTTTAATGCCTCCCAGTTCTTTTGACATCTGCTTCTCAAGTTTCCTCATTTTTAAAAAAAAATTATTTTAAAAGAAGAACACTCCTGAGATATGCCAAGGTTTAAGCTATTAGCACAAAATCACCTTGGTGGTGAAAAAACATAATCTTAAATGTGTTATCCTTGGCATTTTTCAAGGACTGAACTAAACAATGGGAACAAATGATGTGCTTTTGCAACAGGCTGCTAGTAAAAAAAAGTTCCTAAAGATGCAATATAAAATTGGTTCTTTGCAAACCTTTTCTGGTATATGTGGACACAACACTGGTTCCTCCTTTCAGATAAGCACCTTTTAATGCTTGATTCATATGACAGTGTTAAGTGGCTTGAAAAACAAACACATCATTCCTCTGAAAATTGTCAGGTAGAAAGACTTAACTGAAAATGGGTGAAAAAGCAGTCATTTTCCAAAGAAAAAGTTTGAAAGACCTTCAGAAAGCCTGGAGAGCTATTCCTGAAAACCACTTTAAAATAAATGACAAAGTCTGGTTCCTGGGAAGAAAACTATAAAGATATGTGATTAAATCAAGAACTTTCCAAGTACAATAAATTACATTGTATTACATTTATATTTTGTCTTAACCCTTACCTTTTTGGCTGTTTTTCTTTGCCATGTTGTCACACAGAAGTATCCAAGAAAATCTCTGCTGTTTATTTTCTGCAGTGTATACTCCTTCAAATATATTCAAGCTGATGCAGAGCTAACGGGTCCAAATGTGACAAAACTTTCAGTTGGAGTCGCTTTCGGTAGAGAAGAGCTCAATGAGGCTCAGAGCTGGCAGAAGGGTTGGAAGAACAAGGTTCAGATCCAGACCGTCACCATTCAGTCAAAGATTTGGGTTTTTCCCTTTTCTCTACCCTCACTAAATCTGTGGAATGAAAGAAAAAGAACAACTCAGAACTAGTGATAAAGAAGTGGTTTCGTGTCAGTATCTAAATGTAGGAATAATAAAATACATTTAAAAAAAAAAAAAAAAGGAAACCCCAACTGTGGTCATGCTGTACCAAGTAAAAATGCAGATACCACCCTTCCCTTTTCTATGATCTGAGAAAAAAAAAGAAAGAATGCAAACTAAATCCATTTCCTCTGGCTATGAAATATGAATGAAAAACAGATTTCAATAAATTATTGTCTGTCTGGCGGAGAGTCCTCAAGAAAAAAAAAAAATTTAAAAAAAAATCTGCAGTTCATATTGTCCTTGGCAGAAAAGCTGCATATAGTTGGGAAGAAAAGTTTAGCAGGGTTTCAGATTAACACATTTTTAGGGGTATTTCCTTTTTCTCGGTTGTCTACAGGAGTGGTGGGTGATAATGCTGTGCTGGCAATGGTGTTGCAGTGTGCGGCGTTTGATTGGGCTGGTGACGACTGTGTGCAAATAACTTGTATAACTATGCATGTGACAAATAATAAAGAACCTTGAACCTTGAACCTTGAGTAGCAAGAGCAGATCAGCTGAGCAGGGTCTGAGTGCAGCCGACACTCTCAGCCCAGACAGGTTAACCCAGGGGTGGGCAATCTCAGTCCACGAGGGCCGGTGTCCTGCAGGTTTTAGATGTGTCCTCGATCCAACACAGCTGATTTAAATGGCTAAATTATCTCCTCAACATGTCCTGAAGTTCTCCAGAGGCCTGGTAACGAACTAATCCTGTGATTCAGGTGTGTTGACCCAGGGTGTGCTCTCAACCTGCAGGACACCGGCCCTCGAGGCCTGAGACTGCCCACCCCTGGGTTAACCCTTTAACAACAGCCTGTGTGTTGACAACCAAAAGGCTGAATACAAACGTCTGTGAAGGTCATCAGTCATCTAGGTCATCGTAGGCTTTTTCTGTTTTTTACCTTTTCCCCACAAATGCACCCAATCTCAAACTGTCTTCGTTCTGTATGATCTGAGCAACCTCAGCCTCATGTCAAAGAATAACTTTAAAGTAGAAACTTTTTAAGTAGAAATAACTTTCTTCATCACAGCCGGTGTTATCTGTTAAAAGACGTTTAATGAGTTGGTGAAGTTCTAGATTAAACCAATAAATTATCAACCCTGTGATTTTCAAACTGTTAGATTTCACTTTTTCTTACCATGTTTTATTTCATAGTGGAGGAGAAGTCCAGTGACATCTGATCAGGTCACAGTTTGGTTGAAAAAGGCATTTTGTGAAGAAAGATGTGGCTTCTTCTCAGGCTTATCTTCAACCCAACACTTGGGTGGAATTTTGACCCAATATTTGATCAAAGCTACCCGACCGATGACCCAACAGAAGTAGTCAAGTTCTTGAAGAACCCGGCACATCACCGACTCCTGAGTCATGATTTCTGAACCAGTATTTGGTGACAATAACCCGACGCACAAACCTGCGGCTTTTACCCAGCAGCTGAAAATAACGCAGCATTTCTTGGAGTGTGGTTTGTCACCTTATTTTTTGTTTTTTGTTTTTTATTTAATGACACAAGAAGGTCACTGTCGAGTAAAATGAAGAGTACAGGAAGGTTTGACCTTTGACCTTGAGGTGAATCAAACCCTTCAGGGACCATATTTGCACTACAGACTAATATAAACCTCATTAAACATTTAAACTGAAACGACTACATTAAGAAGTGTGAGCATGTACAGACGTATGCTTCGCTGTCTGAAGATTTTGATTTCATTTATTTACTCAAACAGCAGTTCCTGATTCGTAGCGTGACAAACACACCAATCACAGCCTCGTCACACGAATATCTTACAGAAGATAATCGTGTTTCCGTGTTTTTCCGTGTTGTTCTTGTCCTGATGTTGGTGTGGAGCGCTGTCCCTCTGTGTTTGCTGACAGCAGGTGGAGGCAGACTGCAGGCCGGGAACAAAGTGTTTCATTGTTTGGTTGCACAATAAGCAGGAGGAGGAGCAGCTGCAGGCCTGCAGGGCACAAAAACAACACACAGAAACAACAGACAGGCTGCGACACGATGGCAGGAATCCGTTGGATGTGGGAGAGAGGACACTTCGGTTTGAAACGATGAATCAGATCTGAAGAGGGGGGGACACCCACTCACCTCAGAGACTCAGGTATGGACGTAGATTTCGAAAGGCACATACGAAATTCCTTTCAGCCTGCCCCGAGGCATGGTGGGGGTGGGGGTATGGGTGGAGTGCTGCGCTGGGGCGGGGGCCATATCTGAATCCCTCCCTCACTTGCATAAAAGCAGCTTGAGCTGGTCTCCGGTTCATTCTCTCCTCGTCTCTGTCCAGAGCAGAAAAAAGTCTCCAGCATGTCCAACCTGTCCTACCGTCTCTCAGGATCTCGCCCCAGCTCCATGAGGGCCGGCAGCGTGTACGGCGGCGCCGGGGGACACGACGTCCGCATCTCCAGCACAAGCGCTCCCAGGAACTTCTCCTCCTTTGCTGCCGCAGGTCTTGGGTCTGGTGGCTTCGAGCTGGCCGACGCCGTTGATATCTCAGACAACAAGAAGATGGCCATGCAGAACCTGAACGACCGCCTGGCCTCCTACCTGGAGAAGGTGCGCAACCTGGAGATGGCCAATGCCAACCTGGAGCTGAAGATCAAGGAATTCCTTGAGAAGAAGACCAAAGTAGAGGGGAACGACTACTCTGCCTACTACGCCACCATAAGGGACCTGCAGGACAAGGTGAGAGCAGCTTCTTTCTCATCTGTAAACATGGCGAAAATACCAAAGTGTATCATGAGGAGGATCTGGGGAGGGCGTGCGGCGGCTTGTCCTGCCGGAGCTCGGCTGCTGCTTGATGGTTTTCCATGTCAGACATGTTGCACTTTTATATGTGGTGACGTTTTTGGCTCGAGTTTGTTCTCAGTGAAACGTCTTGGTGAGATGTCACTAAGACGAGACACAAAAGAGAGAATAGAGCTGTGAGGTCATGTGAAACACGGGAGGTGCATGAAACCAACCCCCCTCTCCGACGCGCCCTGCAGCAGGATCTGTGACTTCCTGCAGGTGCGGCCACACCCGAGGTCACCTCTCTGGTTGTACATGAAACCACGAGGGGGAATTTGTTTGCACTTTGCATATTCTTATTGTTTGTTAATCATTTCTGCAGCAGGTGGTGAACTGGCAGTGAGGCCGGGGCAGGGAGCCACGCCTGTCACATGATATCCTCATCCCAACAACACTCCACAGTTAAGGCCTGAATATTTCCTCCTTCTGTTTTCAGATCCTCGACGCCACCAACACAAATGGATCCCTTTACCTGACGATTGATAATGCCAAGCTGGCTGCTGACGACTTCAAAATGAAGTGAGTCACTTTCAATTTTCTGGGGTTAGTGCACGTCGAATGCACTGCTTCAGTATTTAAGCTGCATCCACCACTAAGCAAAGAAACTCTAAAGGATGGATTCTGAATTCCAAGATCAGAGTTCTGATGTTTGGGACTGAGCATCTCCAGAAATATTTGCAAGTAACCCTAAAACTCTC